>NC_136967.1:38125825-38270825 GCF_032717465.1 Coenobita brevimanus
ACTCTTTCCATGTGAGAGACCTGTTTAATATTTCCAAGACAAATAAAAATAGTCCCATACTATTCTTTACCTCTCCCGTCACTACATGACATCTGGTGGGGAAACTACTACAAGATATAAAAGCCGCTCGACCACAAGTCTAAAATATACTTCTCTACAAGTATCTACAAAGTCTTTATGACATTTGGTGGCAGCGGTGGGATGAAGACTGCCGCTACTTGTAGGTGCGTGTAGAAGATTATACAGACGACGTAGAGTTGTTAATTGTAGTTGATTGTAGATGGCTGTAGTTCGCTGATTCGTCGTAGACTTGTAGATTATTTGCACTGTAGGCTGTATTTTGTAGGATTCAATGTAGAACTGAAGCTAATCTTGTAGTCTCGGTTGCTTTTGTAGAAATTTGCTTTTAATTCGGAGACGATGTCCGCAGATTTGCTGGTTTGTCGTTAAGCTACTTGCAAGGCGTCGAGTGATCTCTTGACCTCTGCATCAGCGTAATGATCTGGGAGACGGAGGGGGCTGGATGGAGAGAATACTGTCAGGAGCTGATGTTGTTGGTTGTTTTCAATCTTGATATTTTGTAGGAATTTAATGTTGATTCGTAGACGAGGTTCGTATACGAGAGAGTAGAAGGAGACAAGCGACCCTAGAGAGAGGTCGAGACGGAGATTAGCCTTAGAACAGAGAGAGAGAGATAGCGAGACAGGGAGGTAGCTACCCGGGACTTATACTCTTTCCATGTGAGAGACCTGTTTAATATTTCCAAGACAAATAAAAATAGTCCCATACTATTCTTTACCTCTCCCGTCACTACATAATTGTATGAATATTGTATACATATATTATTCATAGTAAATAGTGATTATTCAGTAATATTACAGTTAAATAATTTACTTTAATGCATTTATTCAAATACGTATACAACTTATTTAAAATGTAATATTACTGAATAATCACTACTTACTATGAATAATATATGTATACAATATTCATACAATTATGTTACTTTACAATATTATGTAGTTCACTTAATTAGCTTATAAGTTCATTATAATGTGTATGTAGTATGTATTAATATGTTATAACTATTAAATGTCGATGATACGCCATTTTCGCGCGGCCGAGCAAATGTAGGACTACATAATAGATAGATAGATAAATAGATAGATAGAGAGACAGACAGAAGCAGGAAGTCAGATGATGAGAAGGTGTTGTGTCTGCGAGAATCGAGCAGTGCTAAACATGTTTACATACTCTTAACACTGAGGAAAGCTGACGACAGCGGCCAGTAAGGAGATGATGCAGTTAGCTGTCAGCAGTCCTCTCGTGAACAAAGATCCACAAGGAACACACGTGACACACCCCTGCTACACCAGATTTTAGGAAAGAGAGAGTAGAAGGAGACAAGCGACCCTAGAGAGAGGTCGAGACGGAGATTAGCCTTAGAACAGAGAGAGAGAGATAGTGAGACAGGGAGGTAGCTACCCGGGACTTATACTCTTTCCATGTGAGAGACCTGTTTAATATTTCCAAGACAAATAAAAATAGTCCCATACTATTCTTTACCTCTCCCGTCACTACATGACATCTGGTGGGGAAACTACTACAAGATATAAAAGCCGCTCGACCACAAGTCTAAAATATACTTCTCTACAAGTAACTACAAAGTCTTTATGACAGAGGTGCCTGGAACCACTGTCTGACTCTTCTTCATTTCTGCAACATTCGCGGCTTTTCCTCTAACTTTCGTTCTGTTGAGCACCACCTCTCCTCTAAACCTCACCTTCTTTTTCTAACTGAGACTCAGCTGTCTGAGGGATCTGACAGCAAACCCTTTTCTGTATCCTCCTACTGTCTCTATACTCATTTCAAAGCCAAACGTGGCTGTTGTGTATATTTACGCAACGACTTATCTTGCTCTTGTGTTCCTGAACTCGATTCTTCTGAATTCTCTACACTCTGACTTCGACTTTCCTGTCATTCTCTGACTAAATATATCTGTGCTGTTTATTTATCCCTTAATTCTACTGACTCAAAATTTCGTTGGCTATCTTACTTCTACGATGGAACACATTCTATCCATTTCTCCTTTCTCTGAAATCTCCATTCTAGGATATTTCAATGTTCACCACCACCTTTGGCTCTCCTCCCATTTCGCTGATCCACCTGGTGAACAAGCCTACATCTTTTCTATCCTTAATGACCTAGAGCAGCTTGTACAGCACCCTACCCGTATCCCAGACCGCCTTGGAGAGAGCTCCAACATACTTGACCTCTTCCTTAAAACTAATCCTTCTACTTACACTGTTAATCTTTTCTCTCCGTTAGGCTCCTCTGATCACAACCTTATCACCTTAATCTGTCCTATCACTCCTGTACGGCCTGTGGATCCTCCAGGGAAATGTCGCTTGTGGCATTTTGGAGCTGCAGATTGGGAGGCCCTCAGGCAGTACTTCTTTGATTTTCTCTGGAATGACTATTGCTTCCATGGCCGGGAGCCATCTGAGTGTGCCTTGCGCATTACGAAGGTTATTCTCTCGGGCATGGAAGCATACATTCCTTTCTCATATCCTTTGACTAACACAAGAAAGCCTTGGTCACGATTGTTCTAATGCTGTCCACAACAAGGAGAGGACCTACAAAAGGTACCGGAGCCAACCCACCCCTGAATCACATCATCTTTACGTTTCTTCCCGGAATCGTGCTAAGTCTGTTCTTCACTCTGCTAAAAATAATTTCATCCGTACTAAATGATCTCAACTCTCCGACTCGAATTCTTCATGCTCCTTCTGGCACCTCGCCAAAAACCTTTCTAACAATTTTACCTCATCATCCTTCCCTCCTCTTTTCTACTCTGATGGTTCTGTAGCTATTTCTTCTCCTGATAAAGCAGATCTCTTCGCACAGACTTTCTCCTCCAATTCCACCTTAGACGATTCCGGTGCTGTTCCTCCAGCACTTCCCCCCTCTGACTTCCTCATGGCTGACATTAAAATTTCTTCAGGTGATGTATTTTCTGCCATCACTAGCCTCAATACTAATAAGGCATATGAGCCTGATGGAGTCCCTCCTGTTGTTCTCAAGAACTGTGCTTCTGTGCTTACACCCTGCCTAGGCAAACTCTATCGCCTTTGTCTGTCAACTTGTACCTTTCCTTCTTGCTGGAAGTTTGCTTTCATTCAGCCAGTCCCAAAGAAGGGTGACCACTCCCAACCCTCCAACTATCGTCCAATTGCTTTAACGTCCTGTATTTCAAAAGTTTTCGAGTCAATTCTCAATAGAAAAATTTTAAGGCATCTTTCCTATCACAACCTTCTTCTTGATCGTCAGTACGGGTTCCATCAGGGACGCTCCTCTGGCGATCTTCTCACCTACTTTTCAGACTCCTGGTCATCCTCCTTTCGGGACTTTGGAGAAAGCTTTGCCATTGCACTTGACATTTCAATGGCTTTCGATCGAGTCTGGCATAAATATTTAATTTCCAAAATGCCCTCTTATGGTTTCTATCCTACTATCTGTTCCTTCATGCTTGCTTCCTTTCTGCTCGTTCTATAACAGCTGTTGTAGATGGCCATTGTTCTTCTCCTAGATCTATCAACAGTGGTGTTCCTCAGGGCTCTGTCCTATCACCAACTCTCTTCCTTTTATTCATTAATGACCATCTAAGCTGTACATCTAACCCTATCCACTCATACACTGATGACTCCACCCTTCACCTTTCCTTTCAGTTCCCGCAACGCCCATCTCAGCAGTTACTTCAACAAACAAGGGATCAGGATATGGCACACCTAATGTCTGACTTGGCTCGTATCTCTGACTGGGGTAAAAATAATCTTGTTTTTAATGCATCTAAGACTCAGTTCTTACACCTATCAACCCGTCAAAATCATCCACAGGTATTCCCACTAATGTTTAATAATATTCAGCTTAATCCTGCATCATCCTTGAACATGCTTGGGTTTTCATTTACTCGGGGCTTATCTTGGAAAGATCATATTACATCTCTTGTAAAATCTGCTTCCAAGAGATTGGGTGTGCTAAGCTGACTCCGTTCTTTCTTTACACCTGCACAATTGTTAACTCTATACAGGGGTTTTATCTGCCCCTGTGTGGAGTACAACTCTCATGTGTGGGGAGGCTCCCCACATGTAGCTCTTCTCAATAGGGTGGAGTCAAAGGCTTTTCGTCTCATTAACTCACCTCCTCTTACTGACTCCCTTGAACCTCTGTCTCTTCGCTGCACTGTTGGATCTTTATCTCTTTTCTATCGCAAATTTAATGGTCACTGCTCCTCTGAAATGTCTGCATGCATTCCTCCACCTCTATGACGGGCGCATAGCACCCGTCTAGCAGCAAACTCTCACCCCTTTTCTGTCCAACTCTCTAATGCAAGAGTTAACCGTTACTCTTAGTCCTTCATTTATGCAACAGGTCAACTCTGGAACTGTCTCCCTCTGTCTGTATTTCCTGCTGCCTATGATCTCCAGTATTTCAAATGCAGTGTGTCCAGGCATCTCGAAATGAATGGATCTTGAATTTGGATCTGTCTTGTATTTTGCTTTTCTCTTAGAGAGAACTCTTATTGTGGGCTGATGGCCTTTGGTTCCTTCTTCCTCACAAAAAAAATTATATATATATATATATATATCATCATCAGCCATTTGAGTATCCACTGCAGGACCGGCCTATCCTGACTGAAGTCGGGACGATACAGCCAATGTATCTCTACAAAGTGGCTTAGGCTGAAAGTGTAACTGTAGTGTTGGCGTGGCTTTGGATGAGTGTGTAGTCTGTGAACCAAGTGTAATTGGCCCGCGCAAGCCGACTGGGTGCAAGCATACTTTACAGTAAGCAACACTGGTTCATCCACAGCACCCCTTGTGTCCGCCAATGCAGTACATGGCCGGGTGAACACTCCCAAAGTTTATTACCCTGGCGGGGCGCGAACCCTGGTCCACCCATGTACGGAACGCGCACTCTACCACTGTACCACAGATGTTCCATATATATATATATATATATATATATATATATATATATAATGTATATATATTGTTACATATCCTATGATTTCATCATCCCTTGTATAATTCTAACTTATGATACAGTTTTGTTCATAATTGCATCATCCTTTGTATGATCCTAATGTACAGTATGCTGCATGTTTGGTCACGATTCGCCACGTGGCTTCCATAGTGACCAGGCTTGCGTGTTCTACCTCACTCCCCCCTTCTCCCCCTTATACGAGTAGCAGAGTAAGTCGTTCTTTCTGTTGTTCAGAGCAGGATTGTCAAGTCTTCGTCCCCTATGCCTTCATTTGTGCATCCTTCTTATCAGTTGAATCAAGCTCTGCCGGCCCCCTATATAATGAGCTCAGTCTCTGCATTAGTTGCCACTTAGATCGACTCCTCATTCTGTTCACATCTGTGTCCTCCCCTGTACAGTATATTATTATTTTTGTGAGTGCTCAGGAAGTCTCCAGCCATCTAGCTGCTGTATAATTTGAGTATAAGTGTTATTACCATTTTTCCTGTACTGTATAGCCTAAGGCGTTAAATCGTAAGCCTGGTAAAGTTTTTATGATTCATATTGGTTCCATACTGTCAGCTAGTATTAGTAATATTTTGTATCTGTAATAATATTATATCTTGCTTTAACTCAGCATTATCCGGTTTTCTCATTTTATCAGGGCTGACTTATATAAATTTGCTCTTGCTAATTTCGTGTTAATAGAGGCTATTGCAGTTAACCATATATGTAACCTGTTTTGCCATTACATTAACCTTATGAGTCCTGAGTGTTTAGTTGTTATTTTGAGCATTAAACTTTAACTTGTAATTTTACCTAAGTCTTTTGTTTTGAACCTGGAACTTTGTAGGACAGTAGTGATTTTAGTATTCTCACTTGAAGTGTTCATTATCTCTCTCTGTTCCGTAACATTAATTTGGCGACCTCTTATGAGGATATTCAGGATATTATCATAAGAATTTCGCTTGATATTTTGTGTCTGTGATTTATTCATGATGTCTACTATTACTACTCTTGATGAAGCCAAAGATTTTTTGTCAAATGTGCAAACAGTGTGTGATGTAGAGAACAGACCAAAGAATGAACTTAAGCTTGTTGCTCAACAATTGAGAATTGCTGTTCACTCTCTTCATTCTAAAGATCAAATTGTTGACATGATTAATAAAAGCTCGTTTAATGTAACTCCTCCAGATGAGCAAACGCAGATTGAAATAGCTAAGTTTCAGCTAGCCCTACAGGAGGCTTGTGCCAAGGAGGCTGAGTTTCAGGCTCGTGCTAAGGAGGCTGAATCTCAGGCTCGTATTCAGGAGGCACAGGCACAGGCTCAGGCACAAATTGAACTTGCTAGGATTCAGGCAGACCATGAGTATCGCATGAAACAAGGTGGAACTGGATCATCTAGCTCTGATGATTTTGATGTGGCTAATATTGTTAAACTTGTCCCTCCTTTTAATGAATCTGATTAAACAAAGTATTTTCAGTTGTTTGAGAGGGTAGCTACAGGTTTTAATTGGCCCAAAAAGTATTGGCCAGTACTTCTTCAGAGTGTTCTCACCGGTAAAGCTCAAGTAACTTATGCATCTTTGCCTCAGGATCAATCTGATAATTATGATGTAGTTAAGAGCTTGATTCTTAAGGCCTATGAGCTTGTTCCTGAAGCCTATAGGGTAAAATTTAGGACAACTTATAAGCAAGATAAGCAATCCCATGTTGAGTATGCAAAAATCAAAGAAGATCTGTTAGAGCAGTGGTTAAATTCTAAGAATGTAAATTCTGATTTTGATAAATTTAAGCAGATGATTATGCTGGAGGACTTCAAAAGGTGTATTAATAAACATGTAAGCCTATATCTTGATTAGAAAAGATTAGATAATTTGTCTGATGCTGCAGTTTTAGCTGATGAATATGTTCTCACTCACAAGAGATATTCTAAAGAAAAAAGGAAAGCTGAGAGTAAGTACGTTGCCTCTACTCAGAGTACAGGTAACAGGAAAGAGAATAAAGATGATGTTTCTCAGGAAGTAAATACCAGCTCCACCTCTAGATTTCAGAAAAGTAAATGTACTTTTTGTAGTAAGCTTGGTCATACTACGGAGAAATGTTTCTGGAGACTGCGTGATGTGAACAAAAAGGAGTCTTTAAATATTCAGGCAATTGGTCTAGTGTCCACCCTTGAGAGTTCCCAGAATTCTTTAACCGAGTTAACTGAACCTGCTTTGAAGGGTAAATTAAATTCTCATGATGAAGCTCCTCTTTTGAGCAGTAACGTGGGTGACACTCTCAAGAGTTCATGTGCTAATTTCCTGTCTGATGGTTTTGTCAGTCGTCTGGACAGTAATGACAGGAAATCAGTTAAAATATATCGTGATACAGGTGCTTGCCAATCCCTTATGCTGACCAGTGTTCTAGGCTCTAATGTTAATTCCTCTGATGAAACTGTAATCTTACAAGGTGTAGGGAATAATTACTTCTCTATCCCTCTGTGCAGAGTGAGTTTAGAGTCTGGTTTTGTTAATGGTTCCATTATGGTTGGGTTGGTTGAGACACTCTCAATGTCAGGTGTAACTTTCTTACTTGGAAATGATATTGGTGAAAGTCAAGTGTGTCCAGCTCCTCAGTTGTCTAGTGAACCAGTGACTGCGACCCAGGATTGTGATGTCCCTGATGTGTTCTCTGCATGTGCTGTCACTAGGGCTAAGTCTAAAGTTACTGGTGACTTAGAGGATAATGATGATGATGATGTTATCCTAGCTGACACTTTTCTTGCTAATTTGGACCACTCAGCAGATGAGGCAACTCTTGTCTTGTCAAGAGTTGGTTGAGTTGCAGGTTGCTGACCCTGAGTTGAAAGGTCTAGCTAACTCTGCTTGCAGTGAGGAAGAGTCAGCTGGTGCTTCTACTTGTTATTCTATAAAGTCAGGAGTACTTATGAGGAAGTGGAGACCCCCAACAGCATCAGACGATTGTGAATGGGAGGTTGTACATCAAGTTGTCATCCCTCGTGTTTGTAGGCAGGATATCATTAGAGTGGCTCATGATTCCAGTTTGGCAGGACACCTTGGAGTGAGGAAGACTGTGGCACGCATTTTGAAACACTTCTACTGGCCAGGTATCTTCAGAGATGATTCCTGGTATTGTAAGTCTTGTCACACCTGTCAAGTTGTGGGAAAGTGTAATCAGACCGAAAAGGTTGCACCTCTAGTTCCCATTCCTCCTTTTGAGGTGCCACTCACCCGTGTGTTGGTGGATATTGTGGGCCCTCTTCCTAAGACTTCTTCAGGATTTTCTTATGTGTTGACCCTGATTGATATGGCTACTCATTATCCTGAAGCCATTCCACTTAGAAATATCTCAGCAAAGAACGTGGTCAAGGAAATGCTAGGGTTCTTCACCAAGTTTGGTCTGCCCAAGGAGGTACAGTCAAACTGGGGAAGTAATTTCATGTCAAATGTTTTCAAGCAGTCTCTGAAAGAGTTGGGCATCACCCAGATCACGTCTTCAGCTTACCATCCCCAGACCCAAGGAGCATTGGAAAGATATCATCAAACACTCAAATCGATGCTCAGGAAATACTGTTTGGAACATCAGAAAGATTGGGATAAAGGTCTTCCATTCATTGGTTTTGTCGCAAGAGAATCTCCAAATGAATCACTGGGCTTCTCACCCTTTGAACTACTGTTTGGCCATGAAGTAAGAGGACCCCTTAAGCTACTCAAGGAAAGCTGGCTGTCGCAGGAAGAAGACGTCAACCTGCTGGAGTATGTGATGAAGTTCAAAGAACGGCTGTCCACTGCTTTACAGCTGGCGAGAGAGAATTTAGGAGCTGCTCAGAAGATGAAAACTTGGTATGATAAGAAGTCCAGGTTACGCCACTTTCAGCCAGGAGATCAGGTTTTGATTCTGCTACCAGTCCATGGACAACCTCTTCAAGCCAAGTTTAATGATCCTTATTTCGTGGAGAAGAAACTAAGTGATGTCAACTATGTCATTGCCACATCAGATCGTAGAAAGAACAAGCAACTTTGTCACATCAACATGCTAAAGTTATATCACGGGCGGGACGAAAATAACCCAGTCTGCACTGTAGCTGTTCCACCCGAGTCTGCAAGTGAAGCTCTCCCATGCGGTATGAGCCTGAGTGATAGGTTGGGGAAGAATCCTGATATCATGAATGATCTCCAGACTAAGCTTTCTCATCTAGCTCCTGAGGTAAGGCAGGAGTTTTTGGCATTATTGCAGGAGTACCCGCAAGTGTTCCGTGACACTCCAGGAAGAACCACTGTGTTGATGCACTATGTTGATGTTGGAGACGCAAAGCCAATTAAACTGCCTCCTTACCGTGTGAACCCAGTGAAAGTTCCTCTCATCCAGAAGGAGCTTGGCTACCTGTTGGACCACAAGGTGATTGAGCCCTGCTGGAGCGAGTGGAGTTCCCCTGTCACTCTAGTCCCTAAGCCTGGTGGGTCACAGCGGCTTTGCATTGACTACAGACGTGTTAATCAGATAACCAAAACAGACACCTACCCTCTCCCTCGCGTGGAAGATTGCATAGACAAGATCGGAAAGGCTAGGTACATAAGTAAGTTTGATCTGTTAAAGGGATACTGGCAAGTACCTATGACTGAACGTGCTAGGAAGATCTCATGTTTTGTAACACTAGGAAAGACTTTTGCATGTTCTGTAATGCCATATGGTATGAATAATGCACCAGCCACTTTTCAGAAGCTTATGAATGTTGTAACAGAGGGTTTGGCAGGGTGTGTTGTTTATATTGATGATGTATTAATCTTCAGTGACAACTGGAAAGATCACCTATGCCATGTCAGTAAATTTCTTGAGCGTTTGGTTCAGGCTAATCTTGTAGCTAATTTATCAAAGTTTGAGTTTTGTCAAGCTAAAGTTCAGTACCTTGGGTACGTAATTGGTGACGGACACGTTGCACCACCAGGAGCTAAGGTTCAGGTTATAAGTGATCATCCCAGACCTAAAAGTAAGAAAGAGCTACAAAGATTTTTGGGAATGGTAGGTATTTACAGATTTGTTTTTAACTTTTCAATTCTTGTATCACCACTTACAGACCTACTGAAAAAGGGAGTTAAATTTGTCTGGACCGATAACTGTGAATCCTCTTTCAGTAAACTTAAAGCTGTTCTATTAAGTCAGCCAGTGCTCGCTACTCCAAATTTTGCTAAGCCTTTTAAGATGGCTGTTGATGCAAGTGATACAGTATCTGGGGCTGTTTTGCTGCAAGAGGATGATCAGGGTATTGAACACCCTGTATCTTATTACAGTAAGAAGTTCACTCCACCTCAAAAGAATTACTCAACTATTGAGGAAGAGCTTTTGGCCTTGATTTTGGGTTTACAGCATTTTTCATTTTATTTGTGTTCTGGTTTTGACCCCATAGTCATTTATACCGATCATAACCCACTGAAATTCCTTAGTAAGTTTAAAGATAAAAATCAGAGATTGACAAGATGAAGTCTACTTATTCAGGAGTATTCATTAGACATACAACATGTCAAGGGGAAAGAAAATGTTATTCCAGATTGCTTATCTAGACTTTAGATAGATTGTTTTAGAGTAATAAGAAATTTCCTTTGTAAATTTCTTTTTCTTTGTGGGGAGGTGTTACATAGCCTATGATTTCATCATCCCTTGTATAATTCTAACTTATGATACAGTTTTGTTCCTGACTGCATCATTCTTTGTATGATCCTAATGTACAGTATGCTGCATGTTTGTTCACGATTCGCCACGTGGCTTCCATAGTGACCAGGCTTGCGAGTTCTACCTTACTCCCCCATTCTCTCCCTTATAGTAGAGTAAGTCGTTCTTTCTGTTGTTCAGAGCAGGATTGTCAACTCTTCGTCCCCTATGCCTTCATTTGCGCACCCTTCTTACAAGTTGAATCAAGCTCTGCCGGACCCCAATATAATGAGCTCAGTCTCTGCATTAGTTGCCACTTAGATCGGCTTCTCATTCTGTTCACATCTGTGTCCTCCCCCGTACAGTATATTACTATTTTTGTGAGTGCTCAGAAAGTCTCCAGCCATCTAGCTGCTGTATGATTTGAGTATAAGTGTTATTACCATTTTTCTTGTACTGTATAGCCTCAAGCGTTAATTTGTAAGCCTGGTAAAGTTTTTATGATTCATATTGGTTCCATACTGTCAGCCAGTATTAGTAATATTTTGTATCTGTAATAATACTATATCTTGCTTTAACTCAGCATTATATGGTTTTCTCATTTTATCAGGGTTGACTTATATAAATTTGCTTTTGCTAATTTCGTGTTAATAGAGGCTATTGCATTTAACCATATATGTAACCTGTTTTGCCATTACATTATCCTTATGAGTCCTGAATGTTTAGTTGTTAGTTTGAGCATTAAACTTTAACTTGTAATTTTACCTAAGTCTTTTGTTTTGAACCTGGAACTTTGCGGGACAGTAGTGATTTTAGTATTCTCACTTGAAGTGTTCTTTATCTCTCTCTGTTCCGTAACAAAATATATATATATATATATATATATATATATATATATATTGTATGTTAGGGTGGTCCTTATTTTCAAAGTTGTACATTTTTATGGGTAACCCCACACTTTTGTTCCTCCTGGTACAAAAACCTTCCTTGCAAACTTTCGGTCTTCCACTGTAGTTTTTACTGGTGGCCCAGAGACCCAGAAGTTCAGACTCTGTGCCATCAGGGTTTAATACCCTACCAGCATGCCTTAGGTCCCCCATACAGTAAAAGTATTAGCTCCTCATTGGGGTGACTTCTTGGGAACAAATCCCCCACTCGTTGTTGTCTAGTCTGAGAAGTCATGGTTGCCTTTTGAGTGTCCGGGAATCATTGACAATGAGCCTCTATGACCTGCAACAGGAATTTCCACTGCTCCTCGTCTCTGATGATGACATGGAATGCAACTCTTCACTAAGCGAGGTTGTTTGTGACTTTTAGTGACCGGATGTATTGCTTGGTTTTATTGTAGTCATCTCGTTTACCCACGTGGATGCGTCGACATTCAGGAACCCATTTGAGGGGCCAAGGAAGAATGGAATGCAGCGAGTGGTGCTTGTTACGAAATCAGGGAGGTTCTTCATTTGAATGGCAGCCACAAACAGCTCCAGAGTCCTTCTTTTCTCAGGCTCATGACCCTCCTTGTTCTCCAGAGCTGTGACCGTGGCCCTCTTCATTTCCAAGTAGAGGGACTCGTCAAAGAATGCCAGACCAACCAGTTCCTCAAAGAGGTACGAGAGATTAGACTGAAGGCCTTCACACCAGTGGATGAGAATTCCAAGTCAATGTAGTCTGGGATGACTTGGAGAAACTTAAGGTCGTTCCAAGAAGCAAATGTGGCAACTGATGCTGTGAACCAGTATGGGAAGTAAATCATGATGGCAAATATGACAAACCACTCGAGTGTGGCAAGCTCTCGCACAGTGAGCTTGAACTGCCTGTGGAAAAGGTGTAAATCTTGAGTGAGCAGATGATTTTGGCCATCCAACGGGCAAGGTGGTAGGTGCCAGTTCACGAAATGTGGAAGCCACGAGGAGGAACTCCACTAAGGATGATCACCGTGAGCTCGATCAACTCTCAGTAATCTTCCTGTGGCTGTTGGGCAGTGAGTTAAAGATGGCAGAAGGCGATGACCTCGCTGCAATGAGTAGGAAGGCTGGTGAGCAGCTCAAAGCGATCAGCTGCAATGGAGGTCCGTCCTTGCTTGAAACGCTTGAAGAGATGAATGTGCGGCCCTAATGTGATGATGCTAGCGCAGACTGAAAACTTTCTGGATGATGATCTCACTGATGTGCTTCCTGCAGGGGGGTGCAGGCCCCAGACCGAATTCTGGTGTTGCTAGCAGTTGTGTCAAACCTCATGTTTGTCACTGAATCCACCAGGTCCCATTTTTGCAGGGTGGCAAAGATTTCCACCATGTCAGCTCCTGTTCCTGACTGCAGTTTGGGAACATTCAGCAGCATCACAATTCCCTCTCCAGACACTAGGATAGGTAAGTATTCGAACTTTTCTTGACCTGGTTCATGAACAACAAACGTACTGTCCCAGTGAATAATGAGGAGAACACCAAGCTTGAAGGATGAGTGCAGAGCTACTGCCTGTTCGCCACGAGCCTTAGTTTGCCCCTCATGGATGCTCTGCCAGTTCAAAGCCATAATTGAAGGATCCTTCCCATACACATGCTGTGGCAGCCAAGATGTGGATAGCATTGTGGTTGCTGGCCTTCGTGTAGTCCAGAGCATTAGACAATTCCAGAGTGATGACAGGTGCACGAGATCAGGGTCATCATCGTTTGGGTGAGAATGTGGCAGCTGACATGGATGGTCAAGGAACAGGGTCTTTGTCTTCTCTGCCTTCTTCAGAATCCTCCAACTCAACAGAAGCATCCAGTGCTGCCAGCTGCTGCTGGTCTCGTAGTTCCCGAACTTGGGAAGCTACCTTTCTCTCATGCTTCTTCTCTTCAGCATTGGATAGCTTCCGGTCATTACCGAGCATGATGTCTTTGCAGCCTTCCTCCTATTGAGCATTCAGAAATGCCTTGTCCTCTTCATTCCTCAGCAGCTTCATGGCATCAATGTGTGGCAAGTCAAAGAGGTTCTTCAGCTTCAGTTTAAAGTCAGCTCACTTCCCTTCTTCCACCTCTGTCTTCCTTTCCTTCCTATTGCTTGGGGAACGCCATTCCTCGTACAGGTTTTCATCTTATGGAATCCTGTGCTTGCTCTGTGTCACTGAAATTCTGGCACAGTATCAGAATCCTGTAGGATCCTCTTTTGCTTCTGCAGAAAATGGAACTGCCAAAGAAGGTCCTCATCGATATATGGCAACTTACCACCTGTGAGGTGGGTGATGGGCTGTCCATCCAGTCAAATATCGGTCTTCTACCTGGTTTCCCTCTCTTCCTTACATTTGTTGTGGTCGTCATCCTCCATGAAAGAAGGCTGTTTGCCAGCTGTAGCCACTGCAATCGGACATTAAGAATGACTCACCACTTGGAAAGATTTTCAGATGAAAGACTATGTTTTTACCTTCGTAATGCACAAAACAGCCGTTTGCTAAGCTAATAAAAGGGGGAATGATGCATTACTGACTGACCAGTTCCCTCCCCACTCGCCCTATCGCCACCTGCCCAGGTGCTACTGCGTCTTATCGCCTCCCTCCCTGTCCCTTGCCCGCCATTCCTGCCATGACCACACCCTCTTGCGGATCAACGAGAGGCTCCCACGAATGGTCCCATTCTTCTATATAGGGAGTAACTTCAGGGCCGTTGGGACACCAAAAAATTTTTACCAATGTACCAAAAAATTTTACATGCCATGTTTCTCTATCAGTTGCACAATGCTAGGAGGGTGGCCCATGAAAAATTTCCATATTCAGTTTTCACTATTTACCCAAAGACCACCCAAATATATATATATATATATATATATATATATACAGTATATACTACATCTTCAGACAGAGTGATAGAGACGTAAAGGGTAGAGGTCTTTTATACACACCTGCAGCAGGGAGTGGCACACAGAACAAAGGATCACCTAAATTAAAACTGATCGATACACAAAAAAATAGGTACCTGACTTTTTACATTAGGGATGCACTTGACAAAAGAGGTAAATACCGCGGCTTAACTAATGCACACCTGCAGCAGGGAATGCCATGCAGAATAAATGATGACCTGAATTAAAAATGAATGATTAACAGAACAATAGGTACCTGGCTTTTTTCCTTAGGGATGCACCTGACAAAAGGGGGAAAATACTGTGGCTTAACTTAAGAACATCAGAGGATTAATGCTAGGTGTGTCCCACACAGGTGTAACTGTACTACAAGGAGAAGGCAAGAATACAATTGGTTGTTTGTCTGGGGGGTACTGCTTTAAATTTAATTCAGTTAACAAGTTATCACACAATTAAAATGACCGTAGCTCATGTTTACATTTTTTTTTTTTTTTATGTATGTGCCAGAAATTAGGCAAGATTCTATTACATTTCTTTCATCGAAGCTTCTTGATCTTCTAGAATCTTAGAGCCTACCCAGTCAATTTGGTGATAACTGGATGCTTTGTGCTGAAATAAATCACTACTCTTTGGGCTGTCTTTACACTGTATTTATGTTGTGAGATTCTAGTTTGCAAATCTTTTCCAGTTTGTCCTATGTAAAATTTGTTGCAGCTCTTACACGGAATTTTGTTAACAACGGCTGAATTACTAAATGGGCTGTTCTTGATGAGTTTTTTTTTTTTTAATGATGTTCTCATATTTGAATACTACTTGTTCATTAAGTTTCTTCAGTATGTGAACATCAACAAAATTTTCATGGAAGGGGAGGACAAAGGGTTCTTTGGTTATTCTGATTACCTGGTTTATTAGTTTTCCCCTCAAAGAATCGTTTCTTGACTGTATTGTGGCACTGAGTTAGTATACTTGGTGGATATTTTAGCTTCTTTCCAATGTTCTGAATCATTTTTAGTTCATCATCTAAAAATTCTGGGTCTGAAATTCCATTCACATGGATGTGAACATAGGTGTTTTTACCTGAACGTGATGGTATGAATACTAATGCACGTATGACATAATATCTGTATACCTTAGTCTTCAAAACACTTTTGTCCCTGGTAATTTTTACATTCAGTAATGGCAGTTCATTTCCACCTCATAAGTGAACTTTATCAACAGAACTAACGAATTTAATTTCAGGAGAAATTCATCGATAGGAAGACTGTCAGGCCACAAGCACAGGATATCATTAACGTATCGGTGCCAAACTATGTTTTACTCCTTTAACCCGCCGCGTCCCGGAGACGTGAATTCACGTCCTCACGTGATGTGCACTCATATCTCGGAGACGTAAATTAATGCGGCAACATTGCGAGGTCCCTAATTTGGACAGTTTTCAATTTTAGCAAGTGATTTTTGGCACGTATACACGGGACACCTTCCTCTATTCCTCTACAAGATGCCAAGCAGGGATAATGCCTTACACCGCATAACCTCTCCCCCCCCCTGCACGCCATTGTCTCAGCAATTCACCTGTTACCAGTGACCTGGCCAATAAAGACATTCAGGGCCAGAGTGATTCCCCAATCGATGACAATGTGGAGGACAAAGTTTACATAGCATTAGAGGAAGAAACAGTCAAAAATTATGATCAGGTAATGTGGGAAAAAAAGGTCATGAATGGTGATGAGTTAGTGAGTGAAACAATACTTATAATGCCTATATTACTGTTTGAAAACCAATATACTCTTGTACTACATATAAATTCGTATCAAGTAAATAAATAAATACTGTTTATGAGTGGATAAAATAGTTACCCTCCCATAGAACTCGTTTTCTTTGCTGCCAACCTGTTAGAAAACCCAGTCAGGTAAGGAGGCACTCGTACCTGAATCGAGTATTTTAAACCTCAGGTGAGCGATTTCTCTATGAATTTTCGATGCTTCTCACCAAAAGCGGATGTTTGATCCAAAAAAAAAAAAAAAAGGTCCAAAAATGTCGAGACTGGGGCCCAGAAAACGTCGGGATGGGGTGGGTTAAGGAGGTCCGTAAATGTTTCTCAAAATGTTCCATGTAAATGTTTGCCAGAACTGGGGAGAGGGGATTATCCAGAGCCATACCAAATTTTTTTTGTGTAATATTTGCCTTCAAAAGCAAAAGATGAGTTTACAATGCACAGTCTAATTATCTTGACAATGTTTTCAGAGGGAATCCCATCAATGTTACTACTCATATTGCTTGGCAGGAAAGTTAAAACATCATGAACATTGTGAATATTAATTTAACATCAAAGCTAACTAATTTGTAAGGGTACATGACATTTAGAGATTTTAACTTTCTTATCAAATCCCCACTGTTTTGAACAAATGAACCAGAGATAGTGCCTACAAAACAGGGGACAACAGTGTTACAAGCCACTTTGAGAGATTGTATGTCATACAGCCCATAGAGCTTATGATTGGTCCAATGGGGTTGTTTGGCCTGTGGGTTTTAAATATGCCATGAAGGATTTTGCACAGAGAACTGTTTCATCAAGTCATCCCTTCTTCTTAGGAAAACCTTGATATTCTCTTAACGGAATTTTCTAATTTGAGTTTTCTTGATGTTGTTCACACACTGAATTTTCTACTTTGTTTTTTCTTGATGTTCACATAATGAAGAAACTTATATACAAGTGGTATTCAAATATGAAAACACCATAAAAAGAAAACTCAACAAGAATAGCCCATCATGTAATTCAGGCGTTGTTTACAAAATCTTGTGTATAAACTGTAACAAATTTTCTTAGGACAATCTGGAAAAAATTTGGAAACTAGGATCTCACAGCTTAAATACAGCGTAAGGACTGCCCAACAGAGTAGTGGTTTATTTCAGCACAAAGCATCCAGTGATCACCATACTGACTGGGTAGGCTCTAAGATTCTAGCAAGATCAAAAAGCTTTGAAGGTAATGTAATAGAATGTTGCCTAGTTTCTGGCACATATGAAAAGAATGTTAACGTAAGCTATGGTCATTTTAA
This sequence comes from Coenobita brevimanus, assembly GCF_032717465.1. Classification (NCBI taxonomy): domain Eukaryota; kingdom Metazoa; phylum Arthropoda; class Malacostraca; order Decapoda; family Coenobitidae; genus Coenobita; species Coenobita brevimanus. Next base: position 38,143,395 of record NC_136967.1, read on the forward strand.
GTGCGATAAATTGTTACCTGAATTACGGTAATTTTAAAGCAGTACCCCCCAGACAAACAACTGATTATATTCTTCTCTTCTCCTGGTATTACAGTCACACCTGTGTGGGACACACCTAGCATTTAATCCTCTATGTTCTTAAGTTTTGCCGCAGTATTTACCCCTTTTTGTCAGGTGCATCCCTAAGGAAATAAGCCATGTACCCTCGATAAAAAAAAAAAAAAAAAAAAGTTATCAGCATCCTGGGGTCGGATAAGATGTGAAATACTTCATCTCTGGTTCAATCAATAGTGTAGGCATGGCTGTTTAATTCACAAAAATGGTTGAGTTACCATGTAGTACAATGTTTCTCCGACTAATCCAGCCATGTATCTGTAACACAAATGAAGTGTAATGTATTACAAGTGTAATGTATTACTATTTTGTCTGTGCCACGCAGTTGCGCATGGTGATGCTCTGTTGTTGTCGGGGGGTTTTCAAGTTGGCTGTCTGTTGACAAATAAACGGAGCCCGTAGCTGCAGTTTCTTAACCTCCAGTATGATTGTCCCTGCCTCTATACATAACAAATGGCGACGAGGATGGACGCTTTAAGAACCCAGGAAGCAGTGAAAGCCAACTAGTGTCGCGACAAACAGAAGAGAAAGACAAAATGGCAGTCATCGGCAGCGTCGCTGAGTTTACGGCAGAGGAGGACTGGGAGGAGTATTGTGAAAGGTTAGAACAGTACTTCCTCGCCAATAATATCAAAGACACCGAGACGGAGAAAAGGAGGAGAGCAGTGTTCCTGAGTGTGACTGGGGGCAAGACTTATGAGTTACTGAAGACTTTACTGGCGCCCCAGAAACCGACAGAGAACACGTACGAGGAACTCTGGCAAGTACTGCAGAATCATCTCTCACCGAAACCAGTGGTTATAGCTGGATGGTATTGGTTCTGGACGGTGAGACAGAAGGCTGGACAGTCGGTGAGTCAGTATTTAGCTGAATTACGTCGGTTAGCAGAAAAGTGTCAGTTTGGGAATTTCCTCAATGATGCTCTGAGAGATATGTTTGTGATCGGGTTACTCGACACGGCCGTGCAAAAAAAATTACTCAGTGAAACACAATTGACCTTAGATAAAGCCTACCATGTTGCTATGAGTCATGAGTCAGCAGTGCAGCAGGTTGAGGAAATTCAGGGTGCCAGCAAGCAGCAGGTAAACAAGGTGAAAGAACACAGAGACCCCCAAAAAGAAAAGGGTGTTATCAGTGCGGAGGGACATCCCATGAGCCAGATGATTGTTTCTTTCGAGAAAAGCTGTGTTTCACGTGTGGTCACAAGGGCCATGTAGGCAAAATGTGCCGTCAAACCCAGTCTCCAAGAGCAAAGTTGAGTACACAGTCCCGCAGTGGCATGCAGCCAGAGAGACAGGACGGTGAAATGGGGAATAAAAAGCCAAAGAAGTACAGTAAGAAAGGAGTTAAGAAAGTGTGTGAAGATACTGACAGTACATCTAGTGAGGAGGAAGAAGTTAATTTAGTTTCAAGCAAATGTGAATCAGATATGTTTATATTCAGTGCCAATAGCCTTAAGGAAAGTGCTACTGCAAAAGAAATTAAAGTGTTAGTAAAATTGAATGGTCAGCCAGTTGAAATGGAAGTAGACACTGAGGCATCAGTATCTTTAATGTCACAGGATAAGAAAAATGCATTAATTCCAAATGTACCCATGTGTAAGCCTCACCTAAGACTGAAAACTTTTAATGGGGATCCAATGCCTGTATTGGGAAAATGCATGGTAGAGGTGGAGTATGAGGGACAGAAACAGACATTACCTTTGTATATTGTGAGAGGCAAGGGTCCAGAGTTGTTGGGTAGAGAGTGGTTATCCAGTATTAAGTTAGACTGGCAGAGCATACTTAGAGTACAAGCCACCCGTGGTCAGGTGCCAAAGTTCATGTTTGATCAATTTCCAGAACTTTTCAGTGAAGGTTTGGGAAAAGCTAAAGGTATTCAGGCAGAACTTAAGATCAAAGAAAATGCAGGGCCCAAATTTTTCAAGCCTAGACCACTCCTTTATGCTCTGAAGGATGGTTTGGCCAGAGAATTGAAACGGCTGCAGGAGTTAGGTGTTTTGAAAAAAATTGAATATAGTGACTGGGCAGCTCCTATTGTACCTGTAAGAAAGGCTAATGGTGACATCAGAATACGTGGGGACTACAAGGTCAATATAAATCAAGACCTTGAAGTACCTGAACATCCCATGCCTAGAGTGGAAGAATTGCTTCAACAACTTAATGGTGAGGTTAAGTTTAGTAAGTTGGATCTGTCACAAGCTTAACAAATTGAACTGTCACCCAACTCAAGGAAGTTTGTCACCATTAACACTCATTTGGGACTGTACCCTTACTCAAGGCTCCCTTATGGAGCCCCTGCAATGATTCAAAGTGTAATGGATAAAGTGTTCCAAGGTTTAAAAGTGGGATGCTATTTAGATAATTTAATCATTACAGGTAAGAATGATGAGGAGCACCTGGCAAACCTAGAATTAGTCTTGAGTAGATTACAAGGGTATGGATTTAAGCTGCAAAAATCAAAGTGTGAGTTCATGGTACTCAGTGTTACCTATTTAGGGTTCAAGGTGGATGCCGAGGGAGTCCATATGGACCCAGAGGCCACGGAGGCTGTGGCCCAAGCACCCCGCCCGGGAAATAGAACAGAAGTGCAGTCATTTCTTGGCCTAGTTAACCACTATAGGAAGTATGTACCTCAGATGTCCACTTTATGCTACCCTTTAAATCAGCTGCTACAGAAAGGGAAAGAGTTCCACTAGAGTGCAGAGTGTGATGAGGCAATTCTACAGATAAGGGAGATTTTAACATCACCCCAAGTGTTGACATATTACGATCAACGGAAGCCTATGTTGCTGGCAGTAGATGCATCACCCGTAGGACTAGGTGCTGTGATCTCTCATCAGACTCCATAGGGAGAGCGACCCATAGCCTACACGTCCAGATCTCTGACAGTGACCGAGAAGAATCATTCCCAAATAGAGAGAGAAGGCCTAGCAATAATTTTTGGGCTTAACAAATTCCACCAGTATCTTTTTGGCCGACATTTCACACTGATTACTGATAATAAGCCTTTGAGTCTGATTCTAGGCCCAAAGAAGGGGATCCCAGCCATTGCTGCGGCCCGGATCCAAAGGTGGGCAATACGACTTGCAGCATATACCTATGAGGTAAAACATCGGTCTGCTATAGTATCCCTCGCCTAAATGTGCGGCTGTGGTGTGTCCCGCAGCTGTGTACAGTGTTGCCACGTTTTCTATACCGTTCTCTCTCTCTCTCTCTCTCTCTCTCCTGGCGGGAGACGTGAGCCACCCTGAGTACTTCTGATTGTTTTATAAGTTATTTATAATTGTGCTTTCATTTGTTAATTTGATTTTGTTTAGTGATATTTAGCATTTTTTGTATATGGCGACAGATGACCCGTCAGTCAAGGCCACCGACTGGGTGTGGAAGTGTTGCCGCTCGCGAGTGAATAATGTTTTTTTTTTACTTCGGTATTGGCATATGCCTACTATTTTGTCCTACATATTAGCTTATGATTATAAATGAGATTATTCCTCGCCCTTAAAATTACGGTAAAAGCCAGTAAATGTGAGCATTTTTCCCTAACAACACCTGTACAAGCTATGCTTGGGTCTATGGAGGTACTTTACCTTAGGCCAGACTGTTTGTGTCAGTGTTGCCACTCACAAGAATTATATGAATTATTTCTTTTACTTTGGATATTGGCATATTTCTTCTTTTTTCAGGCTCATTATCTTATATCTACAACTGTGATATTATTACCCACCTTAAAACTGCGCTAACAAAGTGACTGCAATTTCTTTTAGCACCACTGTACAATATGTATGCCATGTTTCTGTGTTACTGTATAAATATTTTATGCATAATAAGATTACTGTTGATTCATCCATCTAAATACAAAAGTGTAAGTTTTATTCATCTGAATTTATCGTATTTTTGATGCCTTGTACATAAATAGCTTCCGTTTCACATCGCAAGTTGGGGAAACGTGGCACCATTGTACACAGGTGCGGGACACACCACAGCCGCACATTTAGGCGAGGGATATTGTAGGCAGAATGAGAATGCAGATGTCTCATCTGCCACTGAAAAATGATCAGGAGCAAGGGACAGTCCCTCGACAATGTTGGACGCAGGAGGCCACAGAATTGAACAATCTATCTATCTATATACCTAGGCTGCTTCCCCCAAGGAAAGGGGGGTAGCCGAGACAGGACGACTCACTCTCCATTTACTCATCCATTCAAACACATTCATTCGCATCTTAGCCCCAAAGGGGAGAAAGGACAGATCCTCACCGCATCACACCGCACAAGGGTCAACTGCGCAATGCAATCAGTGACATCCACAGCAGGGCCCGACAGCAGAACTGGTTTACCCCTGCCACATCATAACAGACCCATCCCCTTACCCGCACCTGACCTGACTAGCTGATCAGACCAAATGTGGGAGAATATCCCCTCAGGGCTGCGTCATCACTTATTCATTCACAATTTCTCTCCATTTATTTCTGTCACGCACAGCCACTCTTCCTTGCTCAACAGACATCCCTCTCGCATCCAACGCTCTCTTCACACTCTCCATCCATCCTATTCGTGGTCTTCCTCTCAGTCTTACACCTCTCACATCAGATCTAGTTATCTTTTTCACCAATCGCTCATTATCCATTCTCTCCATATGCCCAAACCATTGCATCACCCTCTCTCAACTCTACCAGCCATCTCCCGCACAACTCCAGTTCTCCTTCGCACTTCATCATTTCGCACTCAATCCATACGTGTCACTCCACACATACTCCTCAGACATCTCATCTCCATTACATTCAAACTTTTCCTCTCTGCTACACCCATATTCCATGTTTCAGTCCCATATAATGCAGTCGGTACCACAACACCCTCATACAGCCTTCTCTTTACATCCATTCTAAGCGAACGACATTTAAACACTTTTTTCATTCCTCCCAGCACCTTTCCTACTTCATTTATTCTAAACTTCACTTCTGCATCTATTCTTCCATCCAAAGCAACATGTGACCCTAGATATTTAAAACAATCTACCTCCTGAAGCAACTTACCATTCAAAACTATATTCATCCCCCTACCATCTATCAACCTCGTACACTTCATCACTTTACTCTTATTCTCATTTACTTTCAATTTCCTCCTTTCACACACCCTTCCAAACTCCTCTACCAACTGTCTCAATCTCTCCTCTGAATCAGTCACCAGTGCAGTATCATCTGCAAACAGCAGCTGCTTCAGTTTCCACTCTCCTCCATCAACATTTACCAGACTCAGACCACCTAAAACTCTTGCATTCACCTCCCTTACAACATCATCCATGTAAATATTAAACAACCAAGGCGACATCACACATCCCTGTCGCAGCCCCACTCTCACGGGAAACCAATCACTCACAACATTTCCCACTCTTACACACGCTCTACTATTTACATAAAAACTTTTCACCCCTTTTAGTAACCTTCCATCAAGTCCATACAATCTTAAAACAGTCCACAAAGCCTCCCTATCAATTCTATCATACGCTTTCTCTAAATCCATAAATGCCCAAAACACATCCTTGCCTTTCGCTAAATACTTTTCACACACTTGTCTCACAGCAAACACCTGATCAATGCATCCCCTCCCTCTCCTAAAGCCACACTGCTCATCACCAATCACTCCCTCTGTACCCTCTCTAACTCTCATAATTAACACTCTACCATACACTTTACCTACAACACTCAACAGACTTATACCCCTAAAGCTAGTACATTCATACTTATCACCCTTGCCTTTATACAACGGGACCACACAAGCACTTGCCCAGTCAATTGGCACCATACCTTTCTCAAAGCACACATTCAACAACCTTACTAACCAGTCAACAATAGTCTCTCCACCACCTTTCAGGCATTCCACAGCACACCCATCCATACCTGCAGCTTTCCCTGTTTTCATCTCCTTTACTGCCTTCTCCACTTCCTCCTTCGTGATCAAAGAATCATTCAACTCTCCCAACACATTTATTCCTTGCACCCTTCTATCTGCCACAATCTCAGCCACCCTTTCCTCCTCTACATTTAACCCGCCCCGTCCCGACGACGTATGGGTACGTTGCAACGATTTGCATTTGCCAGTCCCGGCGACGTACCAGTACATCGTGCAATTGCAATGTGCATAATTTCAACAATTTTCAAATTTCGCGCTTGATTTGCGGTACGTACCCTCGCCTGACCTTCCCCTACCTGCCACCAGGCGGGGACACTCGGCGACCCCGCGCGACCCGCGCCACTCGTCCACTCACCTGGTAGCCACGGTCCTGCTCAGACATGGCTAAGAGAGGTCTCTCAGACAGCGAGATTCAAGTCGCCCTGGACACCTTTACCGGCGACAGTGATTCCCCACTGGACGACGAGGAGATGGACAAAGATTATGTGCAGCCAGAGGAGGAAGAAACCACCAGCAGTGACGAGGAAGTTCCGTCACCCAGGAAGTGGTAGTACGTGACTTACCGTGCTGCTAGAGAGGGGAAGGAGGCAAAGAAGGCACGTGGTATATCCTATCCCTATCCCCAGCGTGATTTGGAAGCAGTATTCGAGGTCGAAGACGAGGACGAGGACGAGGACGGAGTCGTGGGACGTGCTGCCACGTGGTATGGACGGGAGGTCATTACACATCGTGGCCCAGAGCTCACACCACGTCGTATGAGCAGGTATGGGCCTAGCATTCTGTTTGGGGAGCTAGGAAGTCAAGTGGAGGGAGTGGGGAGTGAAACGGAAAGTCCAGGGATTAGGGAAAGTGAGAGTGACGTCAGTGAGTCAGTGCTCTCCCTACATAGTGTGAGGCAGCAGAGTGGATCACGTGGGCCAGTGCGGGTGCGTTCCTTATCACGTGGGGTTGTGAGGGAGGGGGAAGGTGGGGAGGAACCACTCCAAAGCACGTCTTATGCTCCCCAATATCCCCTAACACGTGGTCGAGCTAGGTTGCGTGAGAGAGCACGTGGTGTGGTAATGGAGGGGGAAGGTGGGGAGGAACCACTCCCCAGCACGTCTTCTGCTCCCCAATATTCTACTGTTTCATCCCCACAGCCCCCTAATGTTCCTCAAGGCCGTAAGGGTAAGGGAAAGGGAAAGGGTAAAGGCAGAGGGAAGAGGAGTGACAGTGGGGAAGCCCTCCGTACTCCTTCTCCCCCACCTCCCCAACCAGGATCTCTTCCCCACCCAGACGAAGGCGGTGATGGGGCTGATGGGGACGAGGGATTTGTGTCGTGGGATTGGGAGAATGGGAGTGACTTTTCTCCCCTCATTCACCCCTTCACTGAGCAATGGAGATCTGGCTGCACTGCACCAGGTATTCACACTAATTCCACCAGGTTGGATTTTTTCCACCTGTTTTTCAGTGAGGCATTCGTGGATCAGATCGTTTACCAAACAAACCTGTTTGCAAGCGCCCAGCGCCTAGAAAGTGAAAGATTGGGAACAAGGAGTAGGCATTCTATGATCTATGATTACCCTGTCTTCCTTCCAGAAATGTTCTTATTTTTTGCCCTGGTCCTTTTGATGGGTATTATAAGAAAGAATAGAATTCCTGCTTACTGGACTAGGGACCCTGTTATGTTTACCCCCATATTTGGTCAAGTGATGAGCCGTAATCGGTTTCAACAAATTCTAAGTCGCCTCCATTTTTATGATGCTCATGACCCTGCAAATGCAAACAACACTGACAAAATGAGGCGAATTCGGTTGGTCTTTGATCACCTCAGGCAAACATTTCGTTCCTCATTCTATCCCTTTAGAGATCTCGTCATAGACGAGAGTCTCGTGTTGTGGAGAGGCAATATTTCATTCAGACAGTATATACCCAGCAAAAGGCACCGTTTTGGGTTCAAGATCTTTGTTATGTGTGACTGTAAGACTGGATACGTGCAAGACATAGTCTTGTACACCAGTGCACAGACAGACATAATAGAAGATCGAAGTATTGGACTGTCGGGAGCAGTGGTAAAGACGATGATACAAGACTACCTTCATCGCGGTCACGTTCTCTACCTCGACAACTGGTACACTAGCCCTCTTCTCGCTCGTTATCTTCACACACATGAAACAGGAGTCTGTGGAACCGTAAAGGTGAACCGGCGTCACATGGCCAAGGTAGGGCAGAAACTTGCAAGGAGTGAGGTTGTCTTCTTCAAAGCCAACAACATCCTTGCAACAATGTGGAACCACAACAGAGAAGTAAGCCTCTTGTCCACGGTTCACCGCCCCTTGATGCACCGTACTGATTCTGTAGATTACCATAGCGAGAGCAGGCGTCGTGTTTGGAAACCTGAGTGTGTTATGGATTACAATATAAACATGCGCCTCGTGGACCAGTCAGACTCCATGATATCGACGGTAGAGTGTGCCAGGACAACGATGAAGTGGTATAAAAAACTGTTCTTTCACTTACTAGATATCACTGCTCTGAATTGCCACCACCTTCACGCCATGACCACAGGAGTTCAGGAAACATTTGAAAGGTTTGTGAGGGAGCTCACAAGAGAAATCTTTGCAAAGTATGCTGTTGAAAGGCCCCAACAGCGCACCCGCACTGCCCCTATTACCCAAACTCCCCAGAGAATATCCGGCCGCCATTTCCCCACTCCTATCCCTCCCCAGCCCAACAGACCTAGGCCCCAACGCAGGTGTCACGTGTGCAGTAATTCCCAGGTGAGACTCACGACACAGAGGCAGGACACCCGCTATGAGTGCGTGCAGTGTGACGTGGGTCTCTGTATTCACCCATGTTTTAGTGAATATCACACGTTGATGCAATTTTAGCATGGTGTGAATGCGAAAGGACGCTGAAATTATGAGGTAAATGCGACAGACAGACGCTCAGTGAAATTATCAGTCATGTGGATCTCCAAATATTAGTATAAAGTGCCTACGGGTAGAACATAAGTGAAAATATTGTGTGTAAGTATATAAATCTGCCCTAAGTTGAAACTTACATAGAGAGGGTTGTATGATGCGATATCCTGTCGCTCAGTGCAATAAATACGGCCTGTAATTATATAATTATTATTATGTGACATTCTTACGGGTATAATATAAGTTCTAATTATTGTATGTGATGATATATATTCTAAGTCAAATATTCATAGCGTGTGTATAAAGATAAGATTTCCTGACGCTCAGTGGAATGAATAAGGCACGTATTAGTCAAAATAAAAGTCAGCAAGTGATAAAGTGAATAATTAGTATATAAGTGTGTGAGTGAATTAGTATATAAGTGTGTGAGTATTATGTATGTCGAAACATTCCTTGCGAGGGTATTTTCAGGCGATATTCTCACGCTCACTTGAATAAATAATGGCAGTAAGTATGTACAGTGCATTATAGGGGTGTAAACGTGTGTAATGTAAGTGGGAAATTATAATTGGAGTGAATAAATAAAGTAGATGATGAAACACGAGTGTTTGAGATCGTGGTTGCTACGTGAATATGCGCTAGCATATCGCTAAATGCCCTCGTAACGAATGAAAATAATTGAAAACCTTTACAGTGGTGGAGGAAAGGTTCTATGTAAAGGGGAAAATAATTGGAAAGTGATAAAACAATTTGGTATGTTGAAATACGAGTCATAGCGAGTGCGCTTACTAAGCTGATGTGCGCTATACTTATGCTGCATGTCATCATAATGAATGAAAACATCTGAAAACACTTACAAACAGTTGTAATTGGTAAATTTTCATTGAAACAGAAGTATACAAGTAGAAAAAATGATAGGTTGACTCATACCAGAAAGTTAGCATATAGCATGTTACGACTCGGACCAAACTCGCTATGCTTGCGCAATGGTACAATGCTTATTTTTCATATATATGTGTCTGAAATCCATTATATTGTTACTGTTATTGTTTATTAGTTCAAATTCAATAAATATAGAGGTGTTGTGTGTTGTTTCTCCCAGTATTCCTTACCATAGAAAACGTAAATGCATATCCAGCCCATTACAGAATACAATACCTGCCGGGGGGAACCGCACCTGTACGGACCACTTATAGACCGCAGGAACCACTTTCTTTGTGATTTTCCTTCGTTTCTCGACCTAAGCGGAAGTTTTAGCAAAAAAAAAAAATTTTTTCCAAAAAAGGCTCGGGACCGGGGGATGTCATAGGTGCGGAAACCTTCGGGACGTGACGGGTTAACAATCTTTCAAAATACTCTGCCCATCTCTTCCTTACTGCACTATCTCAATTATCATCCTTCCATCCTCTGCTTTTACTCGTTCTTCCTTCCCAGATTCTCCCTTTCGCACCCTTTTCACCTCCTTCCAAAACATTTTCTTATTCTGTTGAAAATTCTCTGTCAGCCGCCTACCCCACCTCTCATCTGCTGCCACTTTAGCATCACGCACAGCCCTTCTCACTCTATTCCTCTTTTCCTTATACCTTTCATATGACATCTCATCCTTCCTCTGCAGTCACACTTCATATGCACGTCTCTTCTCAGCCACAGCCATACTTACTTCCTCGCACCACCATTCACTTCCTTTTCTTCCACCACCACCCACATGTCTCACACCACACACCTCTTCTGCATGCCCCACCACAGCACTCTTAAACAACTGCCATTCCTCCTCCACGCTAAAAAACAGAGGGGGGGGTCCCTAGTCCCCTCACCCCGCCCCTTTTAGTCGCCTTTTACGACACGCAGGGAATACGGTGGCAGTATTCTTCCTAACACAAAGAACAAAGCACAAATTAATGGCTTGCCCATCACGGCCAAGGCTATCCGCAAGGAAACTCGAGGAGATCCCGTTTTAGCTCACATAAAAAACTGGGTGATACAAGGTTGGCCCATGGAGCAAGACTGGACACAAGAATACCAGTCTTACTATCAAAGGAGAAATGAGCTGACAGTAGAAGAAGGATGCTTGTTGTGGGGAGTCCGGACAGTAATTCCTCCAAAGTTCCAGAATAGTCTTCTAGAAGAACTCCACACATGTCACCCAGGCATAGTCAGGATGAAGGCTTTGGCACGAAACCATGTCTGGTGGCCTCAGATAGACAAACACATAGAGGATCGGGTCCGAGGCTGCAAAGATTGTCAAGAACAGCAAACGAAAAGGCCGGCAGTGAGAGATAACCCTTGGAAATGGCCCTCAGGACCATGGCAGTGGATTCACGTAGACTTTGCGGGACCCTTTATGGGGGAAATGTTTTTTGTAGCGGTAGATGCCTATTCAAAGTGGCCGTATGTGGTCAGAATGAAGTCCACCACATCTGGAAATACCATTGATGCTTTACACCAGATCTTTTCTCAGTGAGGATTACCATTAGAACTAGTGTCAGATAATGGGCCACAGTTTGCCTCTGTGGAATTTGAAAAATTCACAAAGATAAAAGGCATTAAACACTGTTCATCCGCTCTTTTCCATCCCAGCACTAACGGAGAGGCAGAAAGATTTGTGCGCACCTTCAAGACAGCTATGAGAGCAAGGAAAGATCTGAAAATCTCTGTACATAGGAAGTTGTGTGAATTTCTACTGACATACCGTACCACACCTCACAGTGCTACTCATCATTCTCCAGCGGAGTTAATGGGTCGAGCTCTCAGAACTAGATTGGATGCAGTATGTCCTAACCTCTCCCAACGGATGGAACGGCAAAACAAGCAGGAGAGGGTTACTCGACATGTGGAAGTAGGAGAACCCGTACTGGTTCAGGACCGTAGGGCATGAAAGCCAGTATGGACTCAAGGGGTGGTCAGTAGGGAACTTGGGCCATGTACAGTTGTGGACATATCAAACAGAAACACTCCATCCACCCATGAGGGGATGTAATTCTGTCCACATCTGACAACACTGATAGGTATGGAACTTCACCAGGCTTCGTCTGGTGGCTAGGATGAACTGAACGCGGTGATCATTGCAGCCATGCCCAGTTATTAGTGGTATATAAACAGTGACCCGCCTGACAATATAATAAATAACAATCTTTTGTGAATATGGTAATGAAATAATTTCACCCAATACATATTCGTATATTATTCACATGAAACACAGGTTTCACAAGTGTGACTTCGACAAACATCACGAACCATATTTACCGATGACCAGCATATAAGCCAGTATAACATCACCTGCATTCCCGCACCTGTTATAATAATCACAAAATTACCGTGACCCCCCCTCCTCCCTGGCCGTGAACCTAAAAAAGGTAGATCTCTTATATAAAGGAATTTCATAAGAGGTGACGCCAAAGAAGGAGGCACAGTGCGGCACTGGGAGACAGGAGGGGGGAGGTGGGTGAGGATGAGGCTATGGTGGGAGGAGGCTGGTGGGAGGAAGGCTTTATAGGAGACGAGTGATGGGGTAGGGGATAGTGGACTGTGGCAGGAAACTTGGTCGGGATGGATAAATGATACGCTGGTGACATGGTGCCAAATCAGCTCTAGCTTAAAGTAGATTATGGAATATGATAGTCAGGCAGTTAAACTTTACCGATATGCATACTTTGGCACGTTACGCAGTCTACCAGCATGTTATATCATCTACAGGACGACCGACGACCTACTCCCCACAGGGTGGCACATTACACAAACCCTGCATTATTAGTGCATGGTGACGACTGTCATCACAAGGTGATATATGAAAAGCCTCTAAAGTGTTTGATGTCACACCTGTTGTCATAGCACCTGGGAGCTATGCTTCTTGCGTTTACGTAGTAACATCATGGATGACAACTGTGATATTGAAAGCACAGGAGGAGGAGGGAAGAATTTTCTCTAGCCATAATAAATAATCTTTAGCAGTAGTGATTCGTGCCTATGGTTCTTTTTAATATTTGTATAGCACCGATTTAAACGAAAACGTGATTTACTAGGGAAGGGGGAAGGAGGACTGGGTCCCAGAAATAGGTGGCGATACTGGGATGGGCTAATAGGTGGGTAGAGAGATGCCTTATAAGCTGTATTACATGATATTTATGTCTGATTATTGTTAACCCTATACTAATAGAGTTAATTGTGGTATGGACGTGTAACTGTTCAGCTATCTGATTCGCACCATCAGTATCCAGTTCACTGTCCGACCCTCCTTCTTCCCGACACCTGCGTGCACACAGACTTGGGCACTGACGGGGAGGAGAGATGGCCATGATGACTGCCACACCATGAACAGCAGATCACATGTTTATACATGAACGATAGTGGTTCATCTGTCCCATTTAATGAATTGCAATATACACCCTTACTCAGCCAGGGCAACAGCTCCATGTTCGGACACTGCTTAGATGTGTAACTCAGTAGTTGCTCTCCTTGAACAGGGCAATGGACCACGAATTTATCTTTATCCTGTTAATGTCACGCAGTGTGAACGCTACTCGGTTGTTTACCACAACATAACACACTGCAGATAATGTGTGCGTTTGCATTTAATACAAGCGATTTCTGTAACTAATGGCATAATTGATGTAATATGCACGTGCTCAGACTGGAACTCTGAAGACATTACAACCTTGTTCCACCATTATTGGCTCGAGGATTTATAAAGAAATGCTTGAGGCATACGACAGTTGCTCCGTATGAACCTAAATATAACTAATAACCACTGGCAATATGTAAAATCAACACCCAAACACGGCATTCAGAAAACGGTAACATAAACCTGGGTTAAGTAAATCCACCTTTTTTTACATTGGTGTTTTACAGATATTAATGAAAATCATTGGGACCATCATTACTATCAGACTGTTCGTATTTATTCGTGATAAAGGAAAAATCTACATAGGCCTATCCCTGCTCTCTATGAGATATCAGTCGTTATCCATGATGATACTACGTAATTGGCTACAAGAGTAATTCCCAGTTACAATGGAAACAGCTGTACCATCTGACAAACTGTAGGGACGTTCATATTATTGCACATTAACAAATAGTCACCATTACTAATAATACAAGGGTACTGAGCCACCCAGAGGAAACGGAGTCGTGAATTGTTGCAAACTATGACGGTCAAATATAACAAGTGGCAACGTCAGCATAACGTTTCATGGCCTGACTGTAAAATTCCATATTCTCCCTGAAACAATGATTTGGCCCAGTCATCACCTTGTAATCTATCCCTCCCACTGTAGCTCTTGTCGTCTACCAAAGTCCCCTACCCCCATCATCCCTCTCTTCTAGCCCTCAGTTCGACCACTATTGCCCCCTTCCACACCCGCCACTCTCCTCCTGTCTCCCAGGTCCCCCGTCCCGACTCTGCCGCCTCCTGTGGTCCCACCTCCTGTATGTAGTGACTTGCTTCGATTTTAGAGGTCTACAAATGCCAGGTTCACGGTAGGGAGGATGGACGTCACGATAATTCTCTGTTCATTGATGGTTGTGGGGAAGCTGATAACTATGACTTATATGATGAATTGTTAACTGTTGCATGGTTCATGACTCGAAACTAAACCACTCATGGAATCCGTGTCATAATTTTAAAAAACTTACCATAATCATGACATGCTGTTATCAGCACATTAACTGGCGGAACACTGCTTGTATATTATAATATTACCATCAATAACTGCGCACAGAGGCAATGATAAAAGCGTTCAGTTCGTCCTAGCGACCGAACGAAACCTGGTGAAGTTCCATACCTATCAGTGTTACCAGATGCGGAGAGCATTACACCACCTCGCTTGTGGACGGTGTTTCTGTTTGATATGTCCGCAACTGTACGTATTTGATAGATGTAGGTGATCTTGTGTGGAAGAGGCATATTGATCAGATTATCCAAATTGACAAGCCATGGCCACACCAGGAGCAGGAAATAAGAAGCAATCATGAGAGTTTAACACAGAATATTCCCAAGCCATTGTTACCAAAGGAAACAGTTGAAGTAAGGCCAGGATTACCAGGGAAAGGAGAAATGGAAACCAGTGTCCAAGATCAAATGTCAGTACCAGAACAGGTACCCAGTAAGGAGCAGGTGGCCAGGGATGACAGGGTTTCCAACTCTCCCCTTCGCACTGGTAGGACTACTGATGAGGTACCAAGTATACGTCCATCTAAAAATAAGAAACTGCCCATGAAATTAAAGGATTATGTTTTAGAATGATAGTTTTGATAATGGCTAATTTGGTAACAAAAGATGTGGTGTGTGTACATACCGATATATATATATATATATATATATATATATATATATATATATATATAGATATATATATATATATATATATATATATATATATATATATATATATATGTGTGTGTGTGTGTGTGTGTGTGTGCGTGTGTGTTTATCCAGTAGGGGATGAATTTATATAGGCATACAGGGTGAGATATTAGTATGTGTATCTATAGGAAAAGGAAATATGTGTGGGTGCATATACAGTTACTGATGTTTATCTGGCAAGAATATATATATATATATATATATATATATATATATATATATATATATATATATATATATATATATATATATATATATTATGGAGGGGAAGAAGTATAATGTATTACAAGTGTAATGTATTACTGTTTTGTCCGTGCCGCGCAGTTGCGCATGGTGATGCTCTGTTGTTGTTTTTTTTTTTTTCATGTTGGCTGTCTGTTGACAAATAAACAGAGCCCGTAGCTGCGGTTTCTTAACCTCCAGTATGATTGTTCCTGCCTCTATACATAACATGAAGAATACAAAGCGACATAACCGTGACATTTCCCGTAAATCATAGCCAGTGTATCAATCTCTCACACTGAAAGGGTGCCGATACCTTTTTTTTTTATCTACGGTACCTATTATTGTGCGTATCGCTCATTTTTAATCCAGGGTCATTCTTTGTTCTGTGTGCCACTCTTTGCAGCAGGTGTGCATAAGTTAAGCCGCAGCACTTACCTCTTTTGCCAGGTGCACCCCTAAGGTAAAAAGTCAGGTACCTATTGATCTGTGTATCGCTCAGTTATAATTATGGTGATCCTTTGTTCTGTGTGTCACTCCCTGCTGCGGGTTTGTGTAAAAGACCTCTACCCTTTACGTCTCTGCATCACTCTGTCTGAAGGTTTAATACTCGTACACGAAAAAACTCACTGTCTCTACTTTCATTTCTTCTGTGGTTGTTTTCTAAGCATGTTTTCACGGTGGAGCTAAGTCTCTGCACATATATATATATATATATATATATATATATATATATATATATATATATATATATATATGATTTTGATGAGCTGAGAAGTGATGAGAGCACGAGGGAAAAGTTTCGGTGCGAATGTAGAAACAGGTTTCTAGTCCTGCAGACTTTGATGGAATCTGAAGACAATGATATTAATCAAATGTGGAGAGAGGTAAAAGAGGTTTTGCATGAGAGTGCTAAGGTTACTATTAAGAAAAAGGGAAAAGCGAGAAGTAAAAAGTGGATGTCAGATGAAACATGGAATGTAATTCAGAAAAGGAAAGAGGCTAAGTTAAGAAGTGAAGAACAACATGTTGATGGTCAGGTAGTTGAAGTACTTAGAGCAAAGTACTGGAGTTTACATTCTGAAGTAAAAAGACTCGTTAGACGTGATAAGAGGAGACTATATGATGAAAAGGCAACAGAGACAGAAATTAAATTAAGTAAAAATGACGGTCAGAGCACAAGAGTAGCGTATCAGGCCATAAAGGAGTTAACTGGGACTGAAAGGAGAAGGAAGGAAATACCTGTACGAGATAGAAATGGTAATTTGATGACTAAAGATTTGGATATAAAAGGAAGATGGAAAGAGCACTTTGAATCTGTTCTAAACAGACCAATCCCAGCTGAAAAGGACATTTTGCCAGCCGAGAGAGATTTGCAGATAGAAACAGGGGATATAACTTTGGAAGAGGTAGCAAAATCTATAAAGGAGTTAAAGAATTTTAAGGCTCCAGGTGAGGATGGAATATTCCCTGAAATGTTTAAGGTGGAAAATGACGAGTTGTTGAATGCGCTTTTGAAACTTTTTAATGTGGCTTGGGATAATGGTGGAATTCCAGAAGAGTGGAAAAATGGAGTGATTATAAAAATACCAAAAAAGGGAGATTTAAGTGTGTGTGGCAATTGGAGGAGGATAACTTTGACACCTGTAGTTGCAAAAGTCTTTTCCAAAATCTTGTTGAACAGAATAGAGCCAGTAATTGATAAAATTTTAAGAGAAGAACAAGCGGGATTTAGAAAGGGTCGAGGTTGTAATGATCAGATTTTTATTGTAAGGCATCTAATGCAACAAGCTAATGAGATGAAAATGCCACTTAACATGTGTTTTATGGATTTTGAAAAGGCGTTTGATAGTGTTTCACGTGGAGCTATGTTGAAAATTATGAGATTCTCTGGTATACCAGAAAAGTTTGTAAATATTATTAGAAGCCTGCATGAAGGTACTTTTTGTAAGGTAATGGTGGGTGGTTCTTTGAGTGATCCATTTCAAGTTAGGTCAGGAGTGATTCAAGGAGGATTTCTTTCGCCATTGCTGTTTGTTTTGGTTATGGATTATTTTATCAAAAAGGTTGTAAGGAGAACAGGTGCAGGAATTAACTGGACAGAAAATAAGAAGCTGATGGATTTGGACTATGCTGATGATATTGTACTGATTTGCGGAAGTATTTACGAGATGCAGAGGGTGCTCGATTGTCTGGTGGAGGAAGGAGAAAAAGTGGGATTGGTAATAAATTGTGGAAAGACTGAAATTATTAATATGAACGTGGAAAACCAAATAGATTGTGTAATTGGGAATAATGTGGTGAAGAATGTAGAAAACTTTAAATATCTGGGAACGATTGTATCATCTAATGGATCATTAAACAATGAAATTGAGGAGAGGATAAGACAGGCTTGGCGAGCGAATGTTGAAATCTGTTTGGAATAATAATATGCTTTCGGTACATACTAAAGTGAATATTTACAAGTCCATGGTTAGACCAATTTTAATTTACGGGCATGAGTCATGGTACAGTACAATTGCAACAGATCAGAAAGTATTAGGATTTGAGAATAAAATACTGAGAAGGATTCTTGGGGTAAAGTAGCAAGACAGAGTTACAAATGAAAGAGTAAGGGATAATACGAGAGTGGAACCAGTTAATGAATATGTGAGACTGTCTCGCTGGAAGTGGCTGGGGCACATATACAGAAAAGAAGGTTGTTTAATACAGGATGTGCCAGAGTGGATTGCTAGAGGAAGAAGAGGTAGAGGTAGGCCGAGGGAAACCTGGTTGAGGACAATGAAAAAAGAAGCAGGAGAGGAATGTTGGTGGGACCTGAAGGAGATGGCAAGAGACAAATATTGGTGGAAAGAGTTCATTAATATATCTATATATATATATATATATATATATATATATATATATATATATATATATATACACCTAGGCTGCTTCCCCCAAGGAAAGGGAGGTAGCCAAGACAGGACGACACACTCCCCATTTACTCATCCATTCAAACACATTCATTCGCATCTTAGCCCCAAAGAGGAGAACGGATAGATCCTCACCGCACAACACCGCACAAGGGTCAACTGCGCAATGCAATCAATGACATCCGCAGCAGGGCCCGACAGCAGAACTGGTTTACCCCTGCCACATCATAACAGACCCATCCCCTTACCCGCACCTGACCTGACTAGCTGATCAGACCAAATGTGGGAGAATATCCCCTCAGGGCTGCGTCATCACTTATTCATTCACAATTTCTCTACATTTATTTCTGTCACGCACAGCCACTCTTCCTTGCTCAACAGACATCCCTCTCGCATCCAACGCTCTCTTCACACTCTCCATCCATCCTATTCGTTGTCTTCCTCTCAGCCTTACACCTCTCACATCAGATCTAGTTATCTTTTTCATCAATCGCTCATTATCCATTCTCTCCATATGTCCAAACCATCGCAACACCCTCTGCTCAACTCTACCAGCCATCTCCCGAACAACTCCAGTTCTCCTTCGCACTTCATCATTTCGCACCCAATCCATACGCGTCACTCCACACATACTCCTCAGACACCTCATCTCCATTACATTCAAACTTTTCCTCTCTGCTACACCCATATTCCATGTTTCAGCCCCATATAATGCAGTCGGTACCACAACACCCTCATACAGCCTTCTTTTTACATCCATTCTAAGCGAACGACATTTAAACACTTTTTTCATTCCTCCCAGCACCTTTCCTACTTCATTTATTTTAAACTTCACTTCTGCATCTATTCTTCCATCCACAGCAACATGTGACCCTAGATATTTAAAACAATCTACCTCCTCGAGCAACTCACCATTCAAAACTATATTCATCCCCCTACCATCTATCAACCTTGTACACTTCATCACTTTACTCTTATTCTCATTTACTTTCAATTTCCTCCTTTCACACACCCTTCCAAACTCCTCTACCAACTGTCTCAATCTCTCCTCTGAATCAGTCGCCAGTGCAATATCATCTGCAAACAGCAGCTGCTTCATATTCCACTCTCCACCATCAACATTCACCAGACTCAGACCTCCACCTAAAACTCTTGCATTCACCTCCCTTACAACACCATCCATGTAAATATTAAACAACCAAGGCGACATCACACATCCCTGTCGCAGCCCCACTCTCACGGGAAACCAATCACTCACAACATTTCCCACTCTTACACACGCTCTACTAATTACATAAAAACTTTTCACCCCTTTTAGTAACCTACCATCAAGTCCACACAATCTTAAAACAGTCCACAAAGCCTCCCTGTCAATTCTATCATACGCTTTTTCTAAATCCATAAATGCCCGAAACACATCCTTGCCTTTCGCTAAATACTTCTCACACACTTGTCTCACAGCAAACACCTGATCAACGCATCCCCTCCCTCTCCTAAAGCCACACTGCTCATCACCAATCACTCCCTCTGTACCCTCTCTAACTCTCATAATTAATACTAACCATACACCTTACCTACAACACTCAACAGACTTATACCCCTAAAGCTAGTACATTCATACTTATCACCCTTGCCTTTATACAACGGGACCACACAATCACTTGCCCAGTCAATTGGCACCATACCTTTCTCAAAGCACACATTCAATAATCTTACTAACCAGTCAACAATAGTCACTCCACCACCCTTCAGGCATTCCACAGCACACCCATCCATACCTGCAGCTTTCCCTGTTTTCATCTCCTTTACTGCCTTCTCCACTTCCTCCTTCGTGATCAAAGAATCATTTAACTCTCCCAACACAATTATTCCTTGCACCCTTCCATCCGCCACAATCTCAGCCACCCTTTCCTCCTCTACATTTAACAATCTTTCAAAATACTCTGCCCATCTCTTCCTTACTGCATCCATTTCAATTAACATCCTTCCATCCTCTGATTTTACTCGTTCTTCCTTCCCAGACTCTTCCTTTCGCACCCTTTTCACCTCCTTCCAAAACATTTTCTTATTCTGTTGAAAATTCTCTGTCAGCCGCCTACCCCACCTCTCATCTGCTGCCACTTTAGCATCACGCACAGCCCTTCTCGCTCTATTCCTCTTTTCCTTATACCTTTCATATGACATCTCATCCTTCCTCTGCAGCCACACTTCATATGCACGTCTCTTCTCAGCCACAGCCATACTTACTTCCTCGCACCACCATTCACTTCCTTTTCTTCCACCACCACCCGCACGTCTCACACCACACACCTCTTCTGCATGCCCCACCACATCACTCTTAAACAACTGCCATTCCTCCTCCACGCTGCCATTTTCCCGATCTTTCACTGCGTTCCACTCATCTTTCAATTTCTCCTGATACTCTATCTTTTTCTCTCTTTTATCCAACTCACCCACTTTCAAAACCTCCCTGCCACACCTAACCCTCCTAGCTCTCACCCATCTCTTACCTACTCTTAACTTTCCCTCCACCAGGTAGTGGTCAGACATACCTCCACCCTCCCCTCTCAGAACTCTCACATCCAACAATCTTCCTATTACATTCCTAGACACAACCACATAGTCCATCAAGGCTCTATCAACAACCCTTCCACCCTCCTGTCTCACCCATGTATACTTATAAATATCTTTCTTCTCAAACAGCGTATTCCCAATCACCATCTCTCGCTCAACACACATCGCTATCATTCGTTCCCCATTTTCATTTCTTCCAGGCACACCATGCATACCAACTACGCCTTCAACTGCTACATTTCCCGCTCTAGCATTCAGATCTCCCATCATTACCACATTCACATTCGCTCCAAAACTCTGCAGACACTCATCAACATCATTCCAGAAAGACTCCCTCTCTTGTTCATCCCTTTCACTACCAGGCCCATATGCACTCACAAACACCCACAACTCACGTTCAAATTTCGCTTTCACCCACATCAGTCTCGATGACACCTCCTTCCATTCAATCACACACTGCTGTACTTCCGGACTCACTAACAAGGCCACACCTTCTCTTGCCTTTCCTCTATCAACACCTGACAATCTTCCATTCACACTTCCAAACATAGATTCCCCCTTCCCTTTCATCTTGGTTTCACTCAAAGCTAACACATCCAACTTTCTTCTCACAAACATTCTCCCAATCTCCTCCCTTTTAGCCTCAATTGTACTACATCCACGCACATTCATAGACCCAATCTTCAGGGTACGGGGATAACTCCATTCCCCATCCCTTTCTCTGGCCTGTCTCTTTTTAGGAACTAAAAAACAGAGGAGGGGGTCCCTAGTCCCCTCACCCCGCCCCTTTTAGTCGCCTTTTACGACACGCAGGGAATACGGTGGCAGTATTCTTCCTAACACAACCTGGCCGCACAGTAGTAGTACCACCCCATAGTGCGGCCAGGTTGTGTCCCCCCCGCCACAGGGGGGGACATCTTGCTAACTATCGGCCCATTAGCTTATTTTCAGTTATTTACAAAGTCCTTACGAACAGAACATAATAAAAATTGGAAGAAAATCAACCTCGTGGACAGGCAGGAATCCGAAGTGGGTATTCGAATATTTATCATCTACACACAATGAAACAGCTGAGAAACCTACAGAATATAATAAACCACTCTGTTTAGGTTTTCTTGATTACGAAAAGGCTTTTGACTCAGTGAAGCACATAGCAATTATAAATTCATTGCGAGAACAAGGGGTAAATGAGAACATTGTAAAACTGCACAAAAACATATATAAAGAGGGAACTGCTAAAGTTAAACTACATAAAGACTCGGACAAAATTCAGACTGAGAAGGGCGTGCGTCAGGGAGATAGAGATTCATTATTTTTTTTAACAGCATTCCTTGAAAGTATTTTCAGAAAGCTAGACTAGGAAAACAAAAGAATAAATATAGATGGAAAACAGCTATACCATTTAAGGTTTGCAGATGACATTGTCCTAATCTCAGAAACAGCAGAGACATTGCAAGAAATGTTAAATGACCTGAACAGAGAAGTCTCAAAGTAGGGCTAAAGATAAACCTGAGTAAAACTAAGGAAATACATCAAAAAGTGTCATCAGAATAAGAAAAGAAATTTTGAAGAAGTCGAGGACTACAGTTTCATGGGGCAAATACTAAAATTAACGAAAGACCATGATATCTAAATAAGAAGATGCATTAAAGTAATTGGATGGAAAGCTTTCGGTGAACACAGAGGCATCATAAAAAGCAGATTGTCAATATGTGTGAAACAAAGAAGTATATAGCGAATGTATAATTCCAGGTATGACGGATGACTGAGACCTGGAAACTGACAAACTCGATGGAAATTCAACTAATCTCTTCTCTATGAGCAATGGAAAGGTCAGTGTCGGGAATATCTTTAAGAAACAGAAGAACTTCAACTTGGGTGAGAGAGCAGACTAAAGTCAAAGTCATTATAGAAGTTATAAAGGAACAGAAATGAAGGCGGGCAGGCCATGTAGCATGAGTAAGGGATAACCACTGGAGTAAGAAGCTGACTGACTGGACTCCAAGAGATTTTAAGCATAGAAGAAAAAGGCCAGACAGGAGTGGGGGGGAGGGAGATGTTTGCAGCAAAACTTTGCAGAGATTGGCTCAGTCAAGGAATCTACGGAGAACTTTGGGGGAGGCCTTTGTTCAAGGTATCTGAAAAAGTTATTGACTACTTTCAGTGAGATATTGTAGATGTGTAGGTTATTGACCATGAGAGATTTTATGGAAATTTTGGTGGCGATCTGAGTTGCCTGCTACAGGCGTGGGTGTGGAGGTATGCGATCTTTGAGTGCTGTATTCCTGCTAATTCCTGCATCTGGAAGTAGATCCAATGAACTCTTCATTTAAACACTGCCCACCAATCCATCAGATATCTCTAATATCCAGTATCAACTTTTTCTAGATGTCTTGTGCATAAAAACAAACAGATAAGCAAACTGACACAGGTGAATATACAACGTCCATCAACGTCGCTGGTAGAGGTACATAGGAGTACACAGTAAGTATAGACAAAGGGATGCATATTGTATGATAAGGAAGTTATCTGCTAAAAAAGGGAAAATACATCAACTTCTAAGCAACGGGTAAGAGAAAAGAACAGAAAGAGAAAGGCTCTCCCCCACTCATCACATCCTTTGGTAAAGACAGGAAAAAGAAAAAAAATACTTGTTAGTAAGACAGAGCTTGGAATTTTTTATATGACAGGCAGAAGAGGAATAACAATTCACCATTTAATCTGTAATCTACAGATCTGGAAAAGAAGAGGATATAATCAATATAAGAATGTTCTCAGAACTGGATTGTCGTTGCATTGTCGTCAGCACACACTTGTCTGGAAATATTCATCACAGTATTAGTCGTGGCCTATATTGTTGAAATCTTTGTCTAGTCGAATTTTTTTTAAATGTATCGCTACTTTTTTTCCAGTTACGGTTCCTGTTAACTTATTCCATTGTTCTACAACGCGAATAATATTTTTCCTTCCTTTGATGCTGTCTGTCTTGCATTTGCGCTGCATTCCACCGTTTCTAGTAGCAGTTTCATTATATTTTTCGATCAAATTTTCATCGTAAAATTCGTAAACCATGAAAATACTCGTATTTGATCTCATCTGAGTCGTCTTTTTTTATTTATTAGCGAGAGAAAGAGAGAGAGAGAGAGAGAGAGAGAGAGAGAGCATACTTACTTTCTCTTGCTGCTCTTCGTTGGATAAGTTGTGTAGCAGTAGAATCTTTTTGTGTGGCTTTGTGCAGCACTTTCTCGAGTTCGTCTTCATCCCAGCTCAGGCAGACGTGAGTCTCACAGACCCGGTCTATGTGTCCGACTATCTAGTTCAATAACTTCTACATACCTGGGAACCCTATGCTTCTCAATAGCTTCCTAACATTGTGTCCCCATCACTGGGTGGGGGAGTTAATCCCAGCTCACTCTGTTTCTTCTGTATATCACTCTAAAGATGTGGTCGGGTCTGTGAGACTCATGTTTACCTAATGTGGTGCGGTGTATGTGTTCTCCCTGTGCTGCTTGCAGATAAGATTTCAGTCTTGAGGTTCCTTTTCACACAATGAAGCATCTTTATTACTTAAGCTGTGGATGCACTCCAACCCTCATTGTGTTAACTTTTTTCTTGTAATTTTCCTTGCCATTTTTTTTTTCAAAGTTGGTTTTCAATAATTTGTTAAAAATATATAAAGAAAATTTTATTTTCGCAGCAGGCTTTGACAGAACATACACCAAATATGTTATATAATTTTCAGGAATGCATTAAAAAAACAACTAGTTTTCCATATATTTTTTTTATTCCCGGGAATGTGAAATCCATGTCCACCTAAGGTGTTTTGGTGTTCTGTGGTCTGCCTGAGCCGAGAAAATCTGAATAAAGGTCTCCTCAACTTTCACGAATTCCTTGACTGAGCCAGTCTCTGCAACATTGGCTGCAAACTTCTCTATTTCATCTCTGCACCTCCTGTCTGGCTTTTTTTTTGTTTTTTTGTTTTTTGCTACATTTACAATCTCTTGGAGTCCGGTTATTCAGCCTCTTCTTCCATCAGTTATCCCTTATTCTTGCCACATGATATGCTTACCCCCATTTCTGTTCTTATAAGGTTTTTAATGTCGGTGACTTTAGCTTGCTCTTTCACCTGAGTTCATCATTTGCTATCTCTTAAAGATATTCCCAACATTTAACTTTCCATTGCTCTTTGTGAACGGATTAGTTGATTTTCCATCAAGATTGTCGTTTTCCAGGTCTCAGAACCATACGTCATAGGTGGGATCATACATTCGTTATTTACTTTTCGTTTCATATATATTGGTAGGCTACTTTTCATAATGATGTCTCTATGTTTACCAAAAGCTTTACATCCAATTGTAACGCCTCTCTTTATTTCACTCTCATGGTCTTTCACTAGTTTTGGTATTTGCCTGAAGTAATTGTAGTCCTCGACTTCTTCAAAATTTCTTCGCATACTCTGAAGACATTCTTTGATGTATTTGGATAAAACTTTAGTTTTACTCTAGTTTTCATCTTCAGCCCTACTTTGAGGCTTTCTCTATTTTGGTCACTTAACATTTCAGGCAATGTCTCAGTTGTTTATGAGATTAGGATAATGTCATCTGCTAATCATAAATAGCTTAGGTTTTCTCCATCTATGTTTACTCCTTTGTTCTCGCAGTCTAGCTTTTGATAATATTTTCTTGGCATGCTGTAAATAATATTGGTGAAACTGTATCTCCCTGATGCACTCCCTTCTCAGTCTTAATTTTTTCCGGGTCTTTATGTAATTTAACTGAGCAGTTCCCACTTTATATGTTTTCCAGCAATTTTACAGTGTTCTTATTTACATCTTCTTCCCGCAATGAATTTACAACTGCCATGTGCTCCACTGGGTCGAAAGCCTTTTCGTAATCAACATAACCTAAGCACAATGGCTTATTATATTCTATAGTTTTCTCAGTTAGCTGATTCATTGTGTGTAAATGGTCATTAGAAAAATACTTGCATTAAAATCCTTCCTGCTCATGAGACTTGTTTCCTTTTCAATTTGTTGTTATTCTGCTTGCAAGAACTTTAGTGAAGAGTTTGTAAATAACTGGTAATAAGCTGATGGGTCTATAGTTGCTAAGATCTTGTGAGTTGCCATTCTTATAAAGCCAAACAACTATTGCATTAAACCATGTTCTAGGAATTTTCTTCTTTTATATACGCTGAGTAAATAAGTGGGCGAACCTGTTTTCTACTTCTGTTTCTGAAATCGACAGTAAATATGCTACTCTTCCATCTCCTTGGGCCTTCCCTAGTCTCGTACTTTTTCGGAGAAATGTTTACTTCGTCTGGTGTTACCCCTGGTATTTCACTTGTGTCAACTGAAAAGTTAGTTATTGGTTTGTGACACATAGTTCATTGTGAAAATCATCAGCTCTCTTCATCATACTGTCTCTTCATTTAATGACTTCGCCGCTTTTGTCTTTCAGTGATATAATTTGTTTTTTTCCTAATGCCTTTTTACTTTGGTCCTGTTTCAGACATTTTTTTTCTCTTTTGATGGTTTCTTATATCTGATCCAAGCTTCTCTCTTTTCTCTTCTCTCTGTATCTTGTTAGTATGTTTATTTAATTCCTCTCTATTTATTTCATTTTTCTTTATTTTTATTCTCATCTCCTCTTCTCATTTGACTGGCTCGAGGGTCATTTTTGAATACTCGTTGGCTTTGGTTGTATTAGCATTCCCTGCTACCTCCTCTGAATCTCTTAGCATTTTTGTTATAGTGTCATTCAGCTTTCATTATCACACTCAGCATTACTTAGAGCCTAAAAGCTGTTTGTTACTTCTAATTGAAAGGCTCCTTTTTTTCGCACACTTCTACAGGGCATATCATTTTATTTTTAATCAGCATCTTTCTTTCACTTTTGAAATTGAATCTGGCTGCCACCATTCGATGGTCATTTCCTGTATTTACTCTGTTGATAACTCTGATTTTGTGATCGTGCTGTTCATATCTACAACAGTGAAGTCTATTTCGTTTTTTGTTTCTCCGTGTGGACTTTTTCACGTCCATTTTCTCCCTGTACATTTGTGAGAGAATGTGTTCATTATTCTCACGTTATACATTTCAGCAAAATTTACCGCCATCGCACCTCTCTCATTCCTTTCTCCCACTCCGAATTTTCCCATATCTGCCTCTCCAATTTTCGATTTGCCAACATTTGCAATGAAGTCTTCAATGACTATAAAGTAGTACTCGTATATCTGGTCTTTTCTTCTTCCATGATGTGGGAGACGTCGTCATAGGCTGTTCCTATTTCTTTTTTTTCTTTTTTTCTTTTTTTAGAGGTCGGTGCACTTACTTGTATTATTTTCAGGGTGTATATTTTGCCTAGCCTAATTACAATACGTGCTACTCTGTCAGTTTCACTGCTGAATTTAACAATGTTCTCTGCAAGATTTCTTTTAATTTGAAATCCTAAATCACCAACTCTTTCATTTTCCCCTCCTCTGTAGTAAAATAAATGGTTAATTTCATGGAAGTGAATTAATTTGTCTTGTTTTCTGTGGAGCTCAATCACGCCTACAATATCCCATCTAATGTTTTCTAAATCAGTGATTAAAGTATCTAGTTCGTAATCTTTTGAGACTTCTTACTTTGTATGTGTACATCTTCCTGGATTTCAGTTTGTAGTGGCCTCTGATATGCTAAGAAAGTGCCTACTCACTTTCGATGGCACACTGCCCGTAAGCACATGAGGCAGTGCAGTCGGACTTTCAGTCGACGATGATCCAATCTTAACGCCTGTGAAATCATTGAGAGTAGAATTCATGTTTGGTTGGGAGGATTGTGGTGAATAATCGCAGCTCCATGCCACATTGTTTCTGGTGAGATATAATTTTGGGGCCACCAAATCGGGATATCCGGAGGAGTGGATATATATATATATATATATATATATATATATATATATATATATATATATATGGAGCCTCTGTAGTACAGTGTGCGTTTTGTACACGGGTGAACCAGTGTTCGCTCCCCGCCTGGGTAATAAACTTTGGGAGTGTTCACCCGGCCACGTACCACATTGGCGGACACAAGGGGTGCTGTGTTTGAACCAAGTGTCACGTACTATAAAGTATGCTTGCACCCAGTCGGCTTGCGCGGGCCAATTACACTTGGTTCACAGACTGCACACACATCTAAAGCCACTCCAACACTACAATTACACTTACAAGCACTTCTCACCTTATATACAATCTCTACTACACAGCCTAAGCCACTTGGTAGATATATATTGGCTGTATCGTCCCGACTTCGGTCGGGATAGGCCGGTCCTGCAGTGGATACTCGAACGGCTGTTGATGATGATGATGATGATATATATATATATATATATATATATATATATATATATATATATATATATATATATATATATATATACAGTATATATATATATATATATATATATATATATATATATATATATATATATATATATATATATATATATATATATATATATATATATATATATATATATATATATATATATATATATATATATATATATATATATATATATATATATATATATATATATATATATATATATATATATATATATATATATATGATATATATACCTAACTCTCTCTCTTTTATATATATATATATATATATATATATATATATATATATATATATATATATATATATATATATTGTTACATAGCCTATGATTTCATCATCCTTTGTGTAATTCTAACGTACAGTATGCTGCATGTTTGATCACGAGCGTGTTCTACCTCACTCCCCCGTTCTACCCTTATCGTAGAGTGAGTCGTTCTTTCTGTTGTTCAGAGCAGGATTGTCAAGTCTTGTCCCCTATGGCTTCATTTGCGCGTCCTTCTTACAAGTTGTATCAAGCTCTGCCGGCCCCTATATAATGAGCTCAGTCTCTACATTAATTGCCACTTAGATCTACTCTTCATTTTGCTCACATCTCTGTCCTCCCCTGTACAGTTATTATTGTGAGTGCTCAGGAAGTCTCCAACCATCTAGCAGCTGTGTAATTTGAGTATGAGTGTTACTACATTTTTTTTTGTACTGTGTAGCGTAAGGTGTTAATTCTTAGACCTAGTAAGGTTTTTGTGATTCATGTGTTTTGGGTGTCAGCCCTTATTAATAATATTTTGTATCTGTAATAATATATCTTGCATTCACTGAGTATTATCTGGTATTTTCATTTTATCAGGGCTGACTTAGATAAATTTACTCTTGCTAATTTCGTGTTAATAGAGGCTATTGCAGTTAACCATATATTTAACCTGTTTTTTGCCATTACATTATCCTTATGAGTCCTGAATGTTTTGTTCTTAGTTTGAGCATTAAAATTTAACTTGTAATTTTACCTAACTCTTTTGTTTTGAACCTGGAACTTTGCGGGACAGTTTTCTCTGTTCCGTAACATAAATTTGGCGACCTCTTATCAGGATATTCAGGATATTATCATAAGGATATTGCTTGATATTTTGTGACGGTGATTTATTCATGATGTCTACTATTACTACGCTTGATGAAGCCAAAGATTTTTTGTCAAATGTGCAAACAGTGTGTGATGTAGAAAACAGAACAAAGAATGAACTTAAGCTTGTTGCTCAACAATTGGGAATTGCTGTTTGCTCTCATCATTCTAAAGATCAAATTGTTGACATGATTAATGAAAGCTTGTTTAATGTAACTCCTCCAAATGAGCAAACGCAGATTGAATTAGCTAAGTTACAGCTAGCCCTGCAGGAGGCTCGTGCTAAGGAGGCTGAATTTCAGGCAAATGCTAAGGAGGCTGAGTTTCAGGCTCGTGCTAAGGAGGCTGACTTTCAGGCACAAGTTGAACTTGCTAGAATTCAGGCAGACCATGAGTATCGCATGAAACAAGGTGGAACTGGATCATCTAGCTCTGATGATTTTGATGTGGCTAATAATGTTAAACTTGTCCCTCCTTTTAATGAATCTGATTTAACAAAGTATTTTCAGTTGTTTGAGAGGGTAGCTACAGGTTTTAATTGGCCCAAGAAGTATTGGCCAGTACGCCTTCAAACTGTTCTCACCGGTAAAGCTCAAGTAACTTATGCATCTTTGCCTCAGGATCAATGTGATAATTATGATGTAGTTAAGAGCTTGATTCTTAAGGCCTATGAGCTTGTTCCTGAAGCCTATAGGGTAAAATTTAGGACAACTTATAAGCAAGATAAGCAATCCCATGTTGAGTATGCAAAAATCAAAGAAGATCTGTTAGAGCAGTGGTTAAATTCTAAGAATGTGGATTCTGATTTTGGTAAATTTAAGCAGATGATTTTGCTGGAGGACTTCAAAAGGTGTGTTAATAAAGATGTAAGCCTATATCTTGATGAGAGAAGAATAGATAATTTGTCTGATGCTGCAGTTTTAGCTGATGAATATGTTCTCACTCACAAGAGATATTCTAAAGAAAAAGGGAAAGCTGAGAGTAAGTACGTTGCCTCTACTCAGAGTACAGGTAACAGGAAAGAGAATAAAGATGATGTTTCTCAGGAAGTAAATACCAGCTTCACCTCTAGATTTCAGAAAAGTAAATGTACTTATTGTAGTAAGCTTGGTCATACTACGGAGAAATGTTTCCGGAGACAGCGTGATGTGAACAAAAAGGAGTCTTTAAATATTCAGTCAATTGGTCTAGTGTCCACTCTTGAGAGTTCCCAGAATTCTTTAACTGAGTTAACTGAACCTGCTTTGAGGGGTAAATTAAATTCTCATGATGGAGCTCCTCTTTTGAGCAGTAACGTTGTTGACACTCTCAAGAGTTCATGTGCTAATTTCCTGTCTGATGGTTTTGTCAGTCCTCTGGACAGTAATGACAGGAAATCAGTTAAAATATATCGTGATACAGGTGCTTGCCAATCCCTTATGCTGACCAGTGTTCTAGGCTCTAATGTTAATTCCTCTGATGAAACTGTAATCTTACAAGGTGTAGGGAATAATTACTTCTCTGTCCCTCTGTGCAGAGTGAATTTAGAGTCTGGTTTTGTTAATGCTTCCGTTATGGTTGGGTTGGTTGAGACACTCCCAATGTCAGGTGTAACTTTCTTACTTGGAAATGATATTGGTGGAAGTCAAGTGTGTCCAGCTCCTCAGTTGTCTAGTGAGCCAGTGGCTGCGGCCCAGGATTGTGATGTCCCTGATGTGTTCCCTGCATGTGCTGTCACTAGGGCTAAGTCTAAAGTTACTGGTGACTTAGAGGATAATGATGATGATGATGTTATCCTAGCTGACACTTTTCTTGCTAATTTGGACCACTCACCAGATGAGGCAGTACCCCGTAGTGTTGATAATTTGTCTCATCAAGAGTTGGTTGAGTTGCAGGTTGCTGACCCTGAGTTGAAAGGTCTAGCTAACTCTGCTTGCAGTGAGGAAGAGTCAGCTGGTGCTTCTACTTGTAATTATATAAAGTCAGGAGTACTTATGAGGAAGTGGAGACCCCCAACAACATCAGCCGACTGTGAATGGGAGGTTGTACGTCAAGTTGTCATCCCTCGTGTTTGTAGGCAGGATATCATTAGAGTGGCTCATGATTCCAGTTTGGCAGGACACCTTGGAGTGAGGAAGACTGTGGCACGCATTTTGAAACACTTCTACTGGCCAGGTATCTTCAGAGATGTTTCCTGGTATTGTAAGTCTTGTCACACCTGTCAAGTTGTGGGGAAATGTAATCAAACAGAAAAGGTTGCACCTCTAGTTCCCATTCCTCCTTTTGAGGTGCCATTCACCCGTGTGTTGGTGGATATTGTGGGCCCTCTTCCTAAGACTTCTTCAGGATTTTCTTATGTGTTGACCCTGATTGATATGGCTACTCGTTATCCTGAAGCCATTCCACTTAGAAATATCTCAGCAAAGAACGTAGTTAAGGAAATGCTAGGGTTCTTCAGAAAGTTTGGTCTGCCCAAGGAGGTACAGTCAGACCGGGGAAGTAATTTCATGTCAAATGTTTTCAAGCAGTCTCTGAAAGAGTTGGGCATCACCCAGATCACGTCTTCAGCTTACCATCCCCAGACTCAAGGAACGTTGGAGAGATATCATCAAACACTCAAATCGATGCTCAAGAAATACTGTTTGGAACATCAGAAAGACTGGGATAAAGGTCTTCCATTCGTTGTGTTTGCCGCAAGAGATTCTCCAAATGAATCACCGGGCTTCTCACCTTTTGAACTACTGTTTGGCCATGAAGTAAGAGGACCCCTTAAGCTACTCAAGGAATGCTGGCTGTCGGAGGAAGATGACGTCAACCTGCTGGAGTATGTGATGAAGTTCAAAGAACGGCTGTCCACTGCTTTACAGCTGGTGAGAGAGAATTTAGGAGCTGCTCAGGAGAAGATGAAGACTTGGTATGATAATAAGTCCAGGTTACGCCACTTTCAGCCAAGAGATCAGGTTTTGATTCTGCTACCGGCTCATGGGCAACCTCTTCAAGCCAAGTTTAGTGGTCCTTATTTCGTGAAGAAGAAACTCAGTGATGTCAACTATGTCATCGCCACACCAGATCGTAGAGAGAAGAAGCAACTTTGTCACATCAACATGCTAAAGTTATATCACAGGCGGAACGAAAATAATCCAGTCTGCAATGTCGCTGTTCCTCCCGAGTCTGCAAGTGAAGTTCTCCCATGCAGTATGAGCCTGAGTGATACTTTGGGGAAGAATCCTGATATCATGAATGATCTCCAGCCTAAGCTTTCTCATCTACCTCCCGAGGAAAGGCAGGAGTTTTCGGCATTACTGCAGGAGTACCCGCAAGTGTTCCGTGCCACTCCAGGAAGAACCACTGTGTTGATGCATGATGTTGATGTTGGAGACGCAAAGCCAATTAAACTGCCTCCTTACCGTGTGAACCCAGTGAAAGTTCCTCTCATCCAGAAGGAGCTTGGCTACCTGTTGGACCACAAGATGATTGAGCCCTGTCAGAGCGAGTGGAGTTCCCCTGTCACTCTGGTCCCTAAACCAGGGGGGTCACAGCTGCTTTGCATTGACTACAGATGTGTTAATCAGATAACCAAAACAGACACTTACCCTCTCCCTCATGTGGAAGATTGCATAGACAAGATTGGAAAGGCTAGGTACATAAGTAAGTTTGATCTGTTAAAGGGATACTGGCAAGTACCTATGACTGAACGTGCTAGGGAGATCTCATGTTTTGTAACACTAGGAAAGACTTTTGCATGTTCTGTAATGCCATATGGTATGAAGAATGCACCAACCACATTTCAGAAGCTCATGAATGTTGTAACAGAGGGTTTGGCTGGGTGTGTTGTTTATATTGATGATGTATTAATCTTCAGTGACAACTGGAAAGATCACCTATGCCATGTCAGTAAATTTCTTGACCGTTTGGTTCAGGCTAATCTTGTAGCTTATTTATCAAAGTGTGAGTTTGGTCAAGCTAAAGTTCAGTACCTTGGGTACGTAATTGGTGATGGACATGTTGCACCACCAGGAGCTAAGGTTCAGGTTATAAATGATCTTCCCAGACCTAAAAGTAGGAAAGAGCTACTAAGATTTTTGGGAATAGTAGGTTATTACAGGAGATTTGTTCTTAACTTTTCAATTCTTGTATCACCACTTACAGACCTACTGAAAAAGGGAGTTAAATTTGTCTGGACCGATAACTGTGAATCCTCTTTCAGCAAACTTAAAGCTATCCTATTAAGTCAGCCAGTGCTCGCTACTCCAAATTTTGCTAAGCCTTTTAAGATGGCTGTTGATGCAAGTGAAACAGTATCTGGGGCTGTTTTGCTGCAAGAGGATGATCAGGGTATTGAACACCCTGTATCTTATTACAGTAAGAAGTTCACTCCACCTCAAAAGAACTACTCAACTATTGAGAAAGAGCTTTTGGCCTTGATTTTGGGTTTACAGCATTTTTCATTTTATTTGTGTTCTGGTTTTGACCCCATAGTCATTTATACCGATCATAACCCACTGAAATTCCTTAGTAAGTTTAAAGATAAAAATCAGAGATTGACAAGATGGAGTCTACTTCTTCAGGAGTATTCATTAGACATACAACATATCAAGGGGAAAGAAAATGTTATTGCAGATTGCTTATCTAGACTTTAGACAGATTGTTTTAGAGTAATAAGAAATTTCCTTTCGTAAATTTCTTTTTCATTGTGGGGAGGTGTTACATAGCCAATGATTTCATCATCCTTTGTGTAATTCCAACGTACGGTATGCTGCATGTTTGATCACAAGCGTGTTCTACCTCACTCCCCCCTTCTACCCTTATCGTAGAGTAAGTCGTTCATTCTGTTGTTCAGAGCAGGATTGTCAACTCTTTGTCCCCTATGGCTTCATTTGCGCGTCCTTCTTACAAGTTGTATCAAGCTCTGCCGGCCCCTATATAATGAGCTCAGTCTCTTCATTAATTGCCACTTAGATCTACTCTTCATTTTGCTCACATCTCTGTCCTCCCCTGTACAGTTGTTATTATTGTGAGTGCTCAGGAAGTCTCCAACCATCTAGCAGCTGTGTAATTTGAGTATGAGTGTTACTACATTTTTTTTTGTACTGTGTAGCGTAAGGTGTTAATTCTTAGACCTAGTATGGTTTTTGTGATTCATGTGTTTTGGGTGTCAGCCCTTATTAATAATATTTTGTATCTGTAATAATATATCTTGCATTCACTGAGTATTATCTGGTATTTTCATTTTATCAGGGCTGACTTAGATAAATTTACTCTTGCTAATTTCGTGTTAATAGAGGCTATTGCAGTTAACCATATATTTAACCTGTTTTTTGCCATTACATTATCCTTATGAGTCCTGAATGTTTTGTTCTTAGTTTGAGCATTAAACTTTAACTTGTAATTTTACCTAACTCTTTTGTTTTGAACCTGGAACTTTGCGGGACAGTTTTCTCTGTTCCGTAACAATATATATATATATATATATATATATATATATATATATATATATATATATATATATATATATATATATACTTTCTCTTATATGTATATATATATGTATATATATATATATATATATATATATATATATATATATATATGTGTGACAGACTAACAAAAGTCCTAAGAGAATCAGCAGAGGTAGTAGGAAAACCTAATACAGCCAGAGCCAAGAAGTATTCAGAAAAGACACTCGAGCTTATGGAAAAACGAAAGGAAATGAAAGTAAAGACAAAGAAAGACGAAATAGAACGAGCGGAATTAAATAAGCTTATCAACAAAAGACAAAGAGAAGAAAAAAGAAAGAGAAACATGGATCAAATCAAAGAAACCATCAAAAATGGAGAAAGTCTGAAACAGGTCCGAATTAAAATGGTACTAGGAAAGCAACAAATGACATCACTGAAAAAAAAAAAAAAAAAAAAAAAACGGTGAAATCATTAAATGCAGAGATAAGATGGTAAAAAAAGTTGAAGAATTTTACAAAGAACTGTATGCATCAAAGACAGTAGTACCAATAGCTATCTTTTCAGTTGACACAAGTGAAACACCTGAGGTAACACCAGACGAAGTAATTATTTGTCTTAAAAATATGAAAAGAGGCAAGGCTCCGGGAGAAGATGGAATAGTAACAGATTTACTGTTGGATGCAGGAGTAGAAGTACAAAATAGGCTTGCTCACTTATTTACCCACTATAAAACAGAAGACAATTCCCAAA
Organism: Coenobita brevimanus; assembly: GCF_032717465.1. Lineage (NCBI taxonomy): Eukaryota > Metazoa > Arthropoda > Malacostraca > Decapoda > Coenobitidae > Coenobita > Coenobita brevimanus. Next base: position 38,179,084 of record NC_136967.1, read on the forward strand.
ACATTGTGTAATGCAATAGTTATTTTACTCTACAAAAAAGGCGACTCAAAAGATCTTAGTAACTATCGACCCATTATCTTATTATCAGTCATTTACAAACTCTTCACTAAAGTCCTTACGAACAGAATAACAACAATTTTGGAGGAAAACCAACCTCGTGAACAGGCAGGATTCCGAACCGGGTATTCGACCATTGATCATCTACATACAATGAACCAGCTAATTGAGAAAACTAGAGAATATAATAAACCACTTTGCCTAGGTTTTGTTGATTAAGAAAAGGCTTTCGACTCAGTGGAGCACATAGCAATTATAAATTCATTGCGAGAACAAGGAATGAGTGAGAATATTGTACACCTGCTCGAAAACATATATAAAGAGGGAACTATTACAATTAAATTACATAAGGACTCAGAAAAAAATAAGATTGAGAAGGGCGTGCGTCAGGGAGATGCAATTTCACCAAAATTATTTACAGCATGCCTAGAAAGTATTTTCAGATAGGCAGACTGGGAAAACAAAGGAGTGAACATTGATGGAGAAAAGCTAAACCATTTAAGATTTGCAGATGACATTGTCCTAATCTCAGAAACAGCGGAGGCATTGCTAGAAATGTTAAATGACCTGAACAGAGAAAGTCTGAAAGTAGGACTGAAGATGAATCGAAGTAAAACTAAAGTAATGTTTAATCCACAAACACCAAAGAGCGTTATCAGAATAAGCGACGATATTCTTGAAGATGTTAAGGAGTACAACTACTTGGGACAAATATTAATATTAATGAAAGATCATGATAGCGAAATAAAAAGACGCATTACAATTGGATGGAAAGCTTTCGGTAAACATAGAAACATTATGAAAAGTAGCTTGCCAGTTTGTATGAAACAAAAAGTATATAACGAATGTATAATTCCAGCTATGACTTATGGTTGTGAGACCTGCAAACTGACAAAATCAATGGAAAATAGATTAATCCGTTCTCAGAGAGCAATGGAAAGGTCAATGTTGGGAATATCTTTAAGAGACAGGAAAAGATCAACTTGGGTGAGAGGGCAGACTAAAGTCAAAGATATTATAGAAGTTATAAAAGAACAGAAATGGAGGTGGGCAGGCCATATAGCAAGAATAAGGGATAACCAAGGGAGTAAGAGGCTGACGGACTGGACACCAAGAGAATGTAAGCGTAGCAGAAAAAGGCCAGACAGGAGATGGAGAGATGAGATAGAGAACTTTGCAGGGAAAACGTGGCAAAGATTGGCTCAGTCAAGGAATTCGTGGAAAAGGTTGGGGGAGGCCTTTGTTCAGCAGTGGACTAGTTATGGCTGATGATGATGATGATGATGATGATATAGATATATATATATATATATATATATATATATATATATATATATATATATATATATATATATATATACTTCTCAGCCTTACACCTCTCACATCCGATCCAATTATCTTTTCACCAATCGGTCTTCATCCATTCTCTCCATATGTTCAAACCATCACAACACTCTCTGCTCAACTCAATTAACCATCTCCCACATAACTCCAGTTCTTCTTTCCACTACATCATTCCACACTCGATCCATACGTGTCAATCCACTCATACTGCTCAGACATATCATCTCCAGTACATTCAAACATTTCCTCTCTGCTACATCCATATTTCATGTTTCAGACCCATATACTCATAATGTAGTCGGTACAACTACACCCTCATACAGCCTTCTCTTTACCTCCATTCTAAGCGAACGACATCTAAACACTTTTTTCACTCCTCCCAGCATCCTTCCTACTTCATTCATTCTAAACTTCACTTCTGCATCCATTCTTCTATCTACAGCAACATGTGACAGTAAATTCTTAAAAATTTCATTCATTCTGAACTTCACTTCTGCATCTACTCTTCCATCCACAGCAACATGTGACAGTTATTAACACACACTACCTCCTCAAGCAACTCACCATTCAAAACTATATTCATCTTCCTGCCATCTACCTACCTCGTACACTTCATCACTTTACTCTATTCTTATTTACTCTCAATTTCCTCCTTTCAAACACCCTTCCAAACTCCTGCACCAACTGTCTCAGTCTCTCCTCCGAATCAACTACCAGTGCAGTACCATCTGCAAACAGCAGCTGATTCAGATTCCATTCTCTACCATCAGCATTCACCAGACTCAAACCTACACTTAACACTCTCGCATTCACCTTCCTTACAACACCATTCATATCAATATTAAACAACCAAGGTGACATCACACATCCCTGCTGCAGCCCCACTCTCATCGCAAACCAATCACTCACAGTATTTCCAACTCTTACACACACTCTACTGTTTACATAATAACTTTTCACTCCCTAAGAACTTACCATCAAGTCCATACAATCTCAGAACAGTCCATGAAGCCTCCCTATCAATTCTATCATACTCTCTCTAATCCATGAATGCCAAAAACACATCCTTCCCTTTCACTAAATACTTTTCACAAACCTGTCTCACAGCAAACACATGATCCATGCATCCCCTCCCCCTTGTAAAGTCACACTTCTCATCACCAATCACTCCCTCTGTACCCTCTCTAACTTTCTTAATTAACACTCTACCATACTCCTTCCCTATAACAGTGTCTCAGTAACACGGAGAGTAGGCGAGCATGCTCTCCATACAAGTTTCTCTAACTGTCAACACCAAACTACATGCACAATACACACTACACTTCATATTTACAATTCAACCAAAATGGCATCGTTTAACCAAGCCTCAGAGTCCCCAGGGGGGGGACCATAAATGCCCCCATCTTCCGCCCCTCTCCTGGTGACGACTCGAGCTGTCTAGAATCACTGTCTGACTCTCTTCTTCATTTCTGCAAAATTCGCGGCCTTTCCTCTAACTTTCGCTCTGTTGAGCACCACTTCCACTTCTCTAAACCTCACCTTCTTTTTCTAACTGAGACTCAGCTGTCTGAGGCAACTGACAGCAAACCCTTTCTGTATCCTCCTACTTTCTCTATACTCATTTCAAAGCCAAATGTGGATGTTGCGTATATGTACGCAACGACCTATCTTGTTCTCGTGTTCCTGAACTCGATTCCTCTGAATTCTCTACACTCTGGCTTCGGCTTTCCTGTCATTCTCTGACTAAATATATCTGCACTGTTTACTTATCTCCTAATTCTACTGACTATCAAAAATTCTTTGACTATCTTACTTCTACAACGGAACACATTCTATCCATTTCTCCTTTCTCTGAAATCTCCATTCTAGGATATTTCAATGTTCACCACAACCTTTGGCTTTCCTCACATTTCACTGCTCCATCTGGTGAACTAGCCTACACCTTTTCTATCCTTAATGACTAGAGCAGCTTGTACAGCACCCTACCCGTATCCCTGACTGCCTTGCAGAGAGCTCCAACATACTTGACCTTTCCTTACTACTAATCCTTCTGCTTATACTGTTAATCTTTTCTCTCCATTGGGCTCCTCCGATCACAACCTTATCACCTTAACCTGTCCTATCGCTCCGGTATGGCCTATGGACCCTCCAAAGAAATGTCGTCTGTGGCACTTTGGAGCTGCGGACTGGGAGGCCCTCAGGCAGTACTTCTTCGATTTTCCCTGGAATGATTATTGCTTCCATGGCTGAGAGCCATCTCAGTGTGCCTTGCGCATTACAGAGGTTATTCTCTAGGGCATGGAAGCATACATTCCTTTCTCATATCCTCTGACTAATGCAAGAAAGCCTTGGTTTAATCACGTTTATTCTAATGCTGTTCGCAACAAAGAGAAGGCCTATAAAAGGTACCGGAGCCAACCCACCCTTGAATCATATCTTTTATACGTTTCTGCCCGGAATCGTGCTAAGTTTGTTCTTCGCTCGCTAAAAATAATTTCATCCGTATTAAATGCTCTCAACTCTCTAACTCGAATTCTTCCCGCTCCTTCTGGTATCTCGCCAAAAATCTTTCTAATAACTTTACCTCATCATCCTTCCCTCCTCTTTTCCACTCTGATGTCTCTGTAGCTATTTCTTCTACTGATAAAGCAGATCTCTTCGCTCAGACTTTCTCCTCCAATTCCACCTTAGACGATTCCGGTGCTGTTCCTCCATCACTTCCCCCCTCTGACTTCCTCATGGCTGACATTAAAATTTCTTCAGCTGATGTATTTTCTGCCATTGCTGGCCTCAATACTAATAAGGCATATGGGCCCGATGGAGTCCCTCCTGTTGTTCTCAAGAATTGTGCTTCTGTGCTTACACCCTGTCTAGGCAAGCTCTTTCGCCTTTGTCTATCAACTTGTACCTTTCCTTCTTGCTGGAAGTTTGCTCTCATTCAGCCAGTCCCAAACAAGGGTGACCATTCCCAGCCCTCTAACTATCGTCCAATTGCTTTAACATCCTGTATCTCAAAAGTTTTCGAATCAATTCTTAACAGAATAATTTTAAAGCATCTTTCCTGTCATAACCTTCTTTCTGATCGCCAGTATGAGTTCCGTCAGGGACGCTCCACTGGCGATCTTGTCACCTACCTTTCAGACTCCTGGTCATCCTCCTTTCGGGACTTTGGCGAAAGCTTTGCCATTGCACGTGACATCTCTAAGGCTTTCGATCGAGTCTGGCATAAATCTTTTATTTCTAAACTGCCCTCTTACGGTGTCTATCTTTCTATCTGTGCCTTCATCTCTAGCTTCCTTTCTGGCCGTTCTATAGCTGCTGTTGTAGACGGCCATCTTTCTTCTCCTAGATCTATCAACAGTGGTGTTCCTCAGGGCTCTGTCCTATCACCAACTCTCTTCCTTTTATTCATCAATGGCCTTCTAAGCTGTACATCTAGCCCTATCCACTCTTATGCTGATGACTCCATCCTTCACCTTTCCATTCGGTTCCCGCAACGTCCATCTCAGCAGATACTTCAACAAACAGGGGATGAAGCTATGGCACACCTAATGTCTGACTTGGCTCATATCTCTGACTGGGGTAAAAATAATCTGGTTGTTTTTAAGGCATCAAAGATTCAGTTTTTACACCTATCAACCCGACAAAATCTTCCACAGGTATACCCACTAATGTTTAATAATATTCAGCTTAATTCTGCATCATCCTTGAACATGCTTGGGGTTTCGTTTACTCGGGACTTATCTTGGAAAGATCATATTACATCTCTTGTGAAATCTACTTCCAAGAGATTAAGTGTGCTAAGTCGACACCGTTCCTTCTTTACCCCTGCACAATTGTTGGCTTTATATTCGGGTTTTATCCGCCCCTGTGTGCAGTACAAGTCTCATGTGTGGGGAGGCTCCCCACATACAGCTCTTCTCAACAGGGTGGAGTCAAAGGCTTTTCGTCTCATTATCTCTGCCCCTCTTACTGACTCCCTTCAACCTCTATCTCTTCGCCGGACTGTTGCATCTTTATCTCTTTTCTATCGCTACTTCAATGGTCACTGCTCCTCTGAACTATCTGCATTCAATCCTCCACCTCTACTACGGGCACGTAGTACCCGTGTAGCAGCAAACTGTCGTCCCTTTTCTGTCCAGCGCTCTAATGCAAGAGTTAATCGTTACTCCCAGCCCTTCATTTATGCAACAGGTCAACTCTGGAACTGTCTCCCTCTGTCTGTATTTCCTGCTTCCTCTGATCTCCAGTCTTTCAAACGCAGTGTGTCCATGCATCTCGAAATGATCAAATCTTGAATTTGGCTCTCTCTTGTATTTTGTGTTTCTCTTGGAAGGAACAACAAGTACGGGGTCGCGGCCTTTGGTTCCTTCTTCCTCAAATAAAAAAAAAATAAATAAAAAACTCAACAGACTTATACCCCTAAAGCTAGTACATAAATATTTATCACCCTTAACTTTATACATCGGAACCACACAAGCATTTGTCCTGTCAATTGTCACCATACTGCACATAAACACACATCCAGCAATCCTACTAACCACTCAATAATAGTTGTTCCACCACCTTTCAGGCATTCCACAGCACACTCATCAAGACCTGCAGCTTTACCTGTTTTCGTCTCCTTTATTGCCTCCTGCACTTCCTCCATCATGATGAAATTTCAGATGTGAGTCACTCGAGGTTACCGGCAGAATGTTTGCCCTTTTTGTCCAGGTAACGCCGGGTTCCCCAGTAGCCCAATTTTTGGCATGGGGACTCACATGACTTCCATTTCGGACATAGGCTGTGTAAGGTTGACCAGAAGGTCATTTGAGGTCACCGGTAACCCATGCTTGAACGACTTAATCAGGAAGCCCAATTTTTGGTATGGAGACTCGCATGACTTCCAGCTCGGACATAGGCTATATGAGGTTGGCCTCCGAGGTCATTTGAAGATACTAGTCAGAGGTCATTTGAGGTCACCAGTAATAGTAAACATTTGCGCACAAATACTGTGCGTTAGTCTGCAAAAGATGAAATGGAAAGTTCCTGGATCTCCTATAATCCCTCTTGAAAAGCATAAGTTAGAACAAATAGGATTAGAGTGTTCACTTTTTTGGCCTGCACAACACCGGGTATCTCTCTCTCTCTCTCTCTCTATTATTTGAGAGGAGCATGTGGAGTTACATGGAGATATAGACTGAAAAATGAGGAAGTGAAGTAGTTTTGTGGTGTGGATGTGGATGTGATAGAAAACATTAAGAGAAATACATGGAGGTGGTTTGGCCATGTGGAGAGGATGGTGAGCGAGAGACTAACAAGGAGAGTGTATCTGAGCATGATGAAGGGGGGGAGAGGGAGGGGGAGGCTAAGGATGAGATGCATCGATGGAGGGGAGAGGTATATGAGAGAGGGCGGTGTGAGCTGGGAGCAGGGCAGTGAAACAGCGGGGGACTGAGTGACACGTGGGCGATTTCTTTGCGGCCATCCCTTACGGGACAATTCGTCTGGCATTTATATACTGTATATATATAAATATATATATATATATATATATATATATATATATATATATATATATATATATATATATATATATATATATATATATATATATATATATATTAGTGGTAGGTGGTGGCGACTATCATCCACTCACTTGATGCAGTGTTGCCTACTTCTTTAGCCTGTATCATTCTTTTTCTGTGCCTGCCCTCCTCTCTTCCTATTTCTCCCATGTCTCTTGTCACTTCTTATTGCTTTTCTTTCCTTTTACAGGTGGCTTTACATTGAGTGAGAAACCAAATGGTTTCCTGTAAGCCAAGATACCATTTACAACGCTGGGTGGTAACCATATAACCAAACCATATGTGCTCCCTACGTGTCAGCAAGTGAGTTGGTGGAGGTTTAGTGCCCCTCCCCGTCAAACAAGTAACTCAAAGTCAAATGGCCACCTCTTATGGGATTATGACGTCTGGCAATATCTATCTATCTATCTATCTATCTATCTATATATATATATATATGTGTGTGTGTGTGTGTGTGTGTGTGTGTGTGTGTGTGTGTAAAATCATATTTTACATTCGGTTAATGATTTACTGAAATTCTTAACTACAGGAAAGGGTAACTCACTATACTGCAGAATTCACTTAGATTACGATGAGGTATTCATTCGAGACTAGTTGGTTTATTTAGGTCCAATTTTCGAGGATGGTTTAATATAGGTTCTTAACCTTTTTCCTGTCTAGTACCCAGCTGGATTGCCTATGATGTCCCCAAACTGCCGAAACCACCATCATCAGTCCTATTAAATGCCAGTATGAGTTGAAAAGATGTCAATAGCTTTGTTTTAATGTACATACTTTTAGCTAGGAACAGAACCAGAAAGACAATCATTAGAGTTTTATGTAATTTATTTGCCTGTGAGTGAACAGTAAATGACATATATATATAATATGTTTCTTTTCTTTTACTTAATGAAAGAACGAGTTTCATACCCCCAAATACTGGTCCCCATACCCCCATTTATGAAACCCTGGTTTGCTGCTTCTTGTACTGTCTCTTCGTTGATTGATAATTTATCTTCTTTTCGAGAGAAACCCGATTGTTGGATGGTGATGTTTATGTTATATTCTGTTTCAGAAAAAAATTTGAAAGTAGTGGTACAGAGTTGTTGCTATTGTTTGGTTATATTGAACAAGATCTTCAGAATTTCATGGAGGGCTTATGCTGTCTATCCATCTTTCTTACTCTTTACATGAAGGGAAAAAAATTCTCTTAAGGTCTGGCTTAGCTTCAGGAGTAATTTTTGTCTCACTGACTCGTTTGGTCTTCCAGGTAACTTCTACACATTGCAAAAATAATTTAAACTAGAACACCGCAAAAAAGTCCGAGGACAATTTTGATAAAGAAAAACTTCCCTCAGCCACCGGTTAGCCCTGTAACCCAACTAGAAGCCGAGGTGTAAACGGACCATGAAGTCAAGGTGACTGATATTAATGTCGCCTTGAGTCATCACAGTCTATAAGTCCATCAAGTTTGATGACTCTAGCTTTAATCCATCACAGAGCAGGAAGCACTCAGAGAGCGCATAGGTCGGCTAATGCCATTGCCATTAAAAAGGATCTGGATCAGGATCAGAATCAGGATCCGGATCCGCCCCCAAATTTAATCAATTCTATCTTGGTCCATGGCCCACCTTTCAATAAAATTTCATTGAATTGCATTGACATCTTTGGGAGATATTGTGTGGGATACTCTTGATCCGGAATCCGCCCTCAAATTTAATAATTTTTTTCATAGCTCATGAACCATCCTTCGACAAAATTTAGTCAAAATCCGTTCATAACTTTTCCAGTAATCATGCTAACAGACGAACAAACCAACCAACCAACGCGGCCTCAAACGTAACCTCCTTGGCGGAGGTAAAAATTACGTGACATCTGGAGTATCCGGAAAAGACCCCATTTTTTACCCCAGATCTCATAGTACAATCAACCGACTGTAACCATACTCCTTTTTGCAAGGCGGCGGCCGCCTTAAAGCATGTATGACCTTGACCTGAAGCTCAAGGTCATCAATCTTGTGAATGTCACCCTAGGTCATCAAGGTTTATAAATGCATTAGGTTAGGAGGTGGGGGGAGAGAATAAACATAACTCTTTCCAATCTTATATACATTAAGTCTGAGAATTCCATGGTGTGTTCATGTTAGCATTGCTAAGATTGTAGAGGGACTTGTCATTTTATTTTGTGTTCTGTAATTCCCTCTTTCATTGCCTTCTTTTCACTCCTTTGAATGTGATAGGAAAAAAAAAAAGGCAGTTGAGGACGTAAAAGTAACAGAGAGAGAGAGAGAGAGAGAGAGAGAGAGAGAGAGAGAGAATGGACAGAAGAATGAAAGTGCAAGAGGTAAGAAGAGTGGGAGAAGAGTAGAGAGAGGGAAAAGAGATTTACAAGTAGTGGTCTGGTAAAGAGAGAGAGAGAGAGAGAGAGAGAAAGAGAGAGAGAGAGAGAGAGAGAGAGAGATGAATGTAGTTGTTGTTGTTGTGTAAGTCCAGCCTGTCTAGTCGAGCAGACCCATCAGCTGGAGTAAGCACTCACCCCTGCAGGGCCATTCTGTGCAGTGAATAGGAGTTCGCTTGCTGCAGACACAGCCTCGACAAAGCAAAGCGTGGGAATTAGGAGGAGGTGGGACTTTTAGATGGATGCTGTTTTTTGAATATCCACACAGTCAACAGAGACACTATTGTAGACTCTATAAAACCTCATGATTTAGCTGTGTGGTTACAGTCTGTATTGTAAATGATTTCCTAGGTTACAGGAAACCATTTGGCTTGCCGTATAGTGTAAAACTATGAAGTAACGGGAAGGACGGGAAAATACAGGAAGAGGGTATCCAAAAAAAGAATGGCATATGTGAAGGAGTTGGCACCAGTGTTGCCACACGTACGATAATATTGCCTTTGGTACGATGTACGATACCGTTTTCTATTATCGTACGGTTTGTACGATAATTTTGGGTTGAAAGCTAGCATGGCAGTAAAGTTTGTAGCATGCATAGCTAATCATGCAAAGTTGCTGCACTATTTGACAGATGACTGATCTTATGGGCTAATGTAATGGTGATCACTGAAAATACTTCTTTTATTGTCTTGTTGAGTTATCATCTGCAAGAGGGAGCTCATTTGTAAAAGTTATCTGTTTAAGTTTTATGGACTGCATTCTGCTGCTAAACAGACTGATTTTCTAGAGTGACACAAAGGCTATCTCTTGTATCATTATTTTTGTAATAAAAGATATGATTATATTATCATAATATTATCATGCGATTTTCATGGTGTGCCCTAATTAGTCTGATACAAAGTAAAGTGATAAATATACACCAAACTATACGTCAGTATCTTACAAAATTAAGGTACTGATGAAGATTTATTGTAATGGGTAAGTTTTTAGTAAATACACCAAGGTATCGACGACAGTTTTAAAATACAACAGATTATTAAACGCTATAAAAGTGAATTTAATAGAGTACGATAATTCCACCCCCCAAAAACGATAATTTTGAAGAGCCGGTACGATAATTCCCATCCAAAAGTGGCAACACTCGTTCGTTCGTTTAAAGATTCCCTGCACCTAGAGTGCAGGCCGGACCATACATTAGCCCGGTCAGTGGGGTATGGGCTTCTTAAAAAACAGTAAGGGGGGAGGACAGGACCTGGGGATTGCCCAGTACACATGTCCTGTCTCCTGGCTGGCTTTGTGGTGTGTGTGGTGGCAACACTGGTTGGCACCAATACATCAGTTGAGTGGATGATCGGCGCACCCACCATCCTCTCAGATGAACATAGTAACGATGGAAAGAAGATATCATGCGGGAGATGATGTTAAAAGTTGGATTAATATAAATTCAGTATTTAAAGAGGCATCATAGTGTAAACCAAAGGTCTTTGAGGCAGTGGGAGTATGGAGAATAAAATTTTGTGTCGTATTTAACCGCCTTAATAACAGAAGAGAATATATACTTTAAACCTTAGCTCAATTTTGCTCAGGGTATTAACTTTCCGCACAGTTTTGGCTTATTTTAAAACCTAATTACTTAGCATCCTAAAATAAATGCAATTATTTTATTTCGTTGGTAATATTAAAAACAAGATTTTATATCCGGTCCTCTGCCACATCGGAAGAGAGTATGACTGAACCTTCATAGAAAGTAACTGAGGAACCCAGGTTTAAACAGAATGACCTGACTGTTAACACAGTTATGAAAAATCTATAAAAGCTATCTTACTTCTTGTGTATTTTCTGTTGTATATTCCTGAAAAGCAGTTTTCTTTATTACTGAATCATAAAGAACAACTCTTTACGAAGAGTGTATATCAAATTAAATGATTATATAATTCCGTATCTGAAACTTTATATTTTATTGCTTTTCTTGTAGATATTAATTGACGACGTTTTTTTTATGACAGTATCACACTTGAAACATTTTACAGAAGAATGAAGTAATCACAGGAGTACAAAGCAGTGCACATGAAGTACCGATAAGAGGTGGCCTGTTGGCCTATAACTAGTTTATCTGTTGTAGAAAATGCTAATTCTACGAAAACCTAACCAAAGAATAAATAGAAAGGATAGAAAAGACGAAGACTCTCTCCCATCCACCAAACAACCCGGTTAAACTGGCAAGAGAAGGCTAGAAAACTTACCATGCTTGTTAGAAAGACCAAGCATGAAAATTATTTAAGAGGTAGAAGAGAAACAACTATGCATAATGTAATATTCATTCTAGATATCTGTTAGAGAAGGAGTGTACACAATCGACGAATGTACTTATTTGGCAAACGTCTCACATTCATCAGCATGCACCTCAACCTGAAAATAAAAATCAACTATAGTTTATAGTCTGAAAGTGTTTGTAAAACCTAATTTTAAACTTATCAATAGTTTTTCCCAGTTTCTTATTGCTAGTACATATTCCATTGTTTCAGTAAGCGGACATGGAACCAATTTTTCCCTATATTAGCATTGCATCTCTGTTTGGAGTTTCATTCCACCTCTATTCACAGTATCATTTTGTATTTCGAATAAATTATCATATCTAACACTGTCATATTTGTTAAGAATGACTAATATTTGTATTAATTCTCCTCTGAGTCGGTGATTTTATATATAGAAAACATATCGAGTTTCTTTAGTCACAATTCATAGGGTTAATTTTTCATCGATGGGAGTCATTTTTGTGGCTCTTCATTGCATTTTATCGCGTCTGTCCTCGCCCGTAATTGGATTCGGGGAGACCATTGCTGCACACAGCATTATAGGTGTCGTCCAACTAATGATGTGTAAAGTTTCGAAATTACATAAGACATTTTGTGGTCAAAGTTCTAGCTCGGAGAATTCACCCTATTTTTCCTTGCGATGAAGTCAAGCATTTTGTTTGCTTTGCTCCTGGCTACTTCACACAGCATGGAACGTATGGTATTCAAATTTAATGTTTTTTGTTGCCAATGTGCATTACTTTATATTTATCTACATTACAATTCATTTGCCATTTTTCAGTCCAACTTATTCTCCTATCCAGGGCGTTTTGTAAGGATTAATAGTCTGCTGTCGTAATTACTTTACCTCCAATTTTCGTGTCATCTGCAAATTTTGTTACCTTGGAAATGAGGCCATACTGTAGATCATTGACATTAACAGTGAAAAGAACTGGTCCTAGAACTCACCCTTAACCCCTACACCGCGGGCTTGTTTACCAATGACTTGCGTGTGCCGCGGGGTTATTTGGGCTCCGACAGACTCTCAAAAAATATTTGCCAAAAATCAGTTATTAGTCCTAGAATATAAAATTACATATGCTTATGGCACATACCTTCAGCTTTCTCCTGGAATGATTGTTGAGCCTTCGTCGGTTACCGTAGGACTTGTGGAGACCTCTGAAGTAGGGTAACGAAGTCTCCACTTTACACTTCCCGACAACCCGTAATATGATTACCACAGCCAGATACAAACACTATAAACACTATTCTACAATTTTCAAGTAGTTTGGGATCCATACTCAAAAAAAAAAAAAAAAAACACTGTGAAAGCAATGGAAATTACGAGCGCGTCTGATCGTCGCACTGGCACTAGTTCGCTCTTGGTAGTCTGTCATTTATTATTCATAAAACCCCTCACACTTTATATTTCTATTACTATATAACACTTATATATATCTACAGTCTTTATCCATAAGTTTCCTTCAGTAGTATTAGTTTATTGTCACTGTAGGGATTCAATTTCTTTCAGTAAAATACGTAGCATTCACTTTCTCGTCCTGTATGCTGGCATTGAGAGTGAATGTCACTTTCATCTTCACTCTCATAACTTATAGCATTCAGACATGCTAGAGTGAAACTTTCACTTTCATTACTCCTAGGGTATATACTCGTATTCTTATAATACTACTCATTTACATTTCTATTTACGTTCTCTATTTTATTTACGTTATTTACATTTCTATTTTATTTACACTGTGTTGTGCACTGTCACTTGAAATAACTTATAAAACTATTTTCCATAGTCTATTTCACTTGCTGTTTACACATTATTTACACATTATTTACAATTCCACTTGCACTGTTTTACTCAATAGAAAGATCATAGTCACTCTTTTATCAATTGTCAGCCCTTTACCTCTTTCCACACGAGGTTTAGTAGGGGGTAAAGGTCACAGGGCCATTTGCATGGGGGTGAAAAAAGGCCTTGAAGTCAGCAAGAAGAAACATACGTACTCTCGCTTCGGAAGATGAGAGTGAACTGATAACGGAGGACCAGCGTGGAGGCCTGCTAGGGGTTATTCAGAGTTACCAATATTACTTCTTGAAACAGCTAAGTCTAGCACTGATATGATTGGCAGGAAATCTAGACAATACATTATAAATTTGGTAGTTCCAGGTGAATGTAAGTATCATTTAGGCTTCTCACTTCCCTCCTTACATGTATATTTATTACGAAAATAGATTAGAGGCCTACTTAGGAGATATATATTCAGAGCTACCAATGTTATATCTTGAAACAGCTTTGTCTAGCACTGATATGATTGGCAGGAAATCTAGACAATACATTATAAATTAGGTAGTTCCAGGTGAATGTAAATATCACTTAGGCTTCTCCTTCCTCCTTACATGTATATTTATTACGAAAATAGATTATACGGCATATTTCAAGGGGAAAAAAACAGCGAAAATTAGCGAACGAGTACACGTGAGGTGTTGTCAGGTGATAATTAGCCAATTCCAGGTGTATGGCACTCTCACTTACCTTATTTCTTTCTTGTATATATTATTTGGTATAAGAATAGGACATAGGGCTTATTTCAATGGGTGAAATCAGTGAAAAATTCCAGGGAAGATTTACTTAGCGTAGCACGGCCGGGCAGGCGAGAGGATAGGGTAATGGAGGGGGGGTAGGGAGGGGAGTCAAGAACGGGGAGAAATGGCTAAATTGTCAACAATGGATGGGAGTACAGATGAGATTAGGAGTGCTGACTAGTGTTGGACATTGGCAGTACTGATAGATGATACAAGCCCCCACTTGGAAGCCCGGGTGAATTCAAAATAACACAGAATCACAAAAGCGACGCCCCGCGGTATGATCCCTTGCTCCCAAGCGTCACGAAAGTGACGCCCCGCGGTTAAGGGGTTAAACATTTAAAATAAGGGAAAACGAAGAAGGGGAAGAAGTGTGGACTCATTTAACCGTATAACATTGCAGTAGGTTCCCTCACACCTGTACGCCTTCCTTCACACATTTCAGTCCCTTCCCTCACTTCGGACTGAAAATGTGTCATGATCTGGAGAGTTCAGCATACATCCACTCACCACCACGGTCAGGCGTCAACTGAACTTGGGTTTCGTGCAAGCTGACGTCACTCCAATGCTCCGCCCCCTGCGCCAGCTTGGACCCGTTTTAGATGGAAGTGATCCGACTTGGTATTAGTAGACTTAGCCTGAAGCCGTTGAGCGATAGGCTGAGCGTTTCACATTCTTTCGTATGCCTAAGCCTCAACTTTAGTAAATTGTGGTTTACTCGTCCGTAATGCGAGATATACAAGGTAAGGACATTGATATAATGCTTTTTGGTGTTGTTTACCTAAATACTGCTCTTTCCGGTGTGCAATGTAGGACATATAACTGGGCGGCAGCAATTGCCAGATACCACTTTCTGATCGAAAGATGCTGGGAATCAGGTCCTCACTTCTTTGGGCGTTTGTACTCGTAAAACTTTACCTGAACGTGTTTTGTTTTGTTCATGGAATTCAAAATTTTGCACGTATCTAGGCCATCTGATAAACTTAGTAAGGCCCCGTTTTTAAATTAAGCTATGCAAATAACTATGTATAATACTTTATTTTGGCAATCTTATCATCATACAGTTATTGAAACCCATCTATCCATCTTCCAATCCTATGTCGCTCCACGAAGAGCATAGGAGCCCGAGACTAGGCATTTTGGTCCCTGCATTTGAGATGAGAGTGACCAGCCTCACTCATCCCTGAGTTGCATTATGTGAGCAATTAACTCCAACCACCCCTTGGATATAAACCTACACAGGCTCAATCCGATTGAAGCACCCTAATTATCCACTAAACCACCAGGTGCCGTAATTTGGTTATATGGTTACCACCCAGTGTAGTAAATGGTTTCTTGGTGTACAGGAAACCATTTGGCTTGTTCCTCAGTGTAGAGTCACCCATAGACAGAAGGAAGAGGAAAGAATGAAGGAAAGACAGACAGATGAGGAAGGAATGGAAGAGAGGAAACCCATATATTAACAGAAACTGCCGAGCGGGCATAGAGCATGGGTGTGTGCTGCCATGGCCTTCCGCAGCCATCACCACAGTCATCACTGCAGTCACTGCAAGCACCGCAGGCCTCGCCCTTCAGACCATACCTATAGCAACATGGCCCAGACTGATGCCCATGATAGTCTCCCGTCCTCAGAGAGTGACGGAGAGGGGCATGAAGCAGCAGTGCCTCAAGCACGAGACATAAATATGTAAGGTGGTGCCACGGCTGCGGAGCGAGTGGCACCGTGACACAAGTGCCCCAGGTCCCAGTGTCAAGAAATGCCAATGCACAGAGGAGGGCAACGATGTGCCAGCACCTGGATGTGTCATAGTCTTCGGTGTCCGGAAAGAATGACATGATTCCAGGGTGAAGCTGAATTTTCCCTTGGATAGTGGGGTCTCCCCCTCAGACAAAGCAAAGTGGGCCATTTCAGTGACACAACAGTTTCTTGATTTTGAGGTACTGTTCAAAGAAGGTAAGACACATCCATACTTGACTGTGAATAGTGGCCCTGCAGTACATTGCCTGATCAGTGATGGATTTCAGGGCAATGTCTTTCAAGCTGTGATCAACTGCCCCCATTCCGGGATTATCATTCATGGTGTTCGAGTCTCTTGGGCCGTGGAGGACCTTGAGATGCCAGAAAATGTCCTGTGGATGAAGGGAAGAATGGTTGACCAATATCCCAGGCTGCAGCTCACTGCTCTGTTAGAGGGGGAGATTCCTGAGAAATTATTCAAGGCACTGGGATACAAGAGAGTTGCACGCTGTGTTTTGGAGCCTGGGCACTGCTACTGCTGTGCACCTGGCAAGGAAGAGTAGTGCAGCATACAGGTGCCGCTTCTGTGCTGGGAAGCATGGAGGTACCACCTGTCTGGAAAAAAATCAAGAGGGGCAAACACTTCAAAGTCTAGTGCTGCAACTGTTGAGGGAAACAAAATGCCCATTCGTTCCTCTGTCCCCAGAAACTGCAGACGACCCTGGCACCCCAGCACACTGCTGCTCAACCTCATGTAGCCCAACCACCACCACCGCCCCATACCAATGCTTGGGACACCAGCCTTCAGGCCTCAAACTTCCCAAGCCTTGGACAATCATCTGCTGCTTCATCTGTGCATGGTCAGCCACCAGTACATCCTGCTGAGTCCTTGGCAAACCAGCCCCCAGATGGCGATTCCAGTCAGCACGATCCAAGCCTACGAGAAATGGTTAGGGATCTTCAGCTGGCAGTGCAAGACCTGTCCCAGAGACTCCAGGAGGTGGAAACATGTTCACAACAAGAAGAACAACAAATGGAGGACTTCTTTGTTGAGTCTGACACAAAGGACAACGATGGCAATTCTGCAGCTGGGGCTTCCCCTCATCGAGGTCATGGCAGTGGTGAGGACACGCAATCCCGACGAGGGCTCGCCCTAACGACAAAACTAGACCACCTCTCCGCACCCAGGTTGATGCCTTGACCTGAGACGTGGCAGAATTTAGGCATTCGATTGAGCAGTTAACGGTAACGGTACAACAGATGGCAAAAAGTCTACCAGCCAATGGATAACTCCCCCTACACCTTTCTGACCTGGAATGTAATGGCCTACCGACTCGATTTACTGACCTACATTCTTATATTATAATGAATAAACCAGCTCTGGTTTCCTTACAGGAGGTAGAATGTGACGTGTCCCAGCTAAGAGGTTATAGTGTTTTCGTCCTGGATCAAGATGAAGGCAGCACCAGGGGCTTGGCAGTGTATGTTAAGTCTAGTCCCACTGCTACACTCTTTGAAAAAGGTGTACACAATGGAACTGAATACATAGTAGTCTGCTTACATCTTGACAGCATACTCATTTATATTGTAAATATATATGTGCATGCTGGCTCCTTCCATGTCATTTCCCTTCCCACTTGCATTCTTGAGGAGAGAACTATTCTACTCGGAGACCTTAATGCCAGGCATGCAGATCTGGGTAGCATCAAAGCCTCCAATGTTAATGGCGTGCATTGGAAAAATTTCCTTGATGCTTTTGATACTGCTTTTCTTACAGATGAAAATGTTCCTACCCATATTCAGGGAGGCAGACTCGACTATGTAGTTTTGTTCAACTTTGAAACAAGTCCTGCTGAAACTCATATACTCAGGTATCTGCTCAGTGATAATTTCACCCTAGAAACTTCTCTTACACTGTGTACAACTATTTACAGCCCAAGGAAAAGATTAATCATTGCAAGTGTAAAGTCGTCTAAACTCTGCTGCTATGTCCAGAAATGGTATCAGACCACAAGGGGGTCCCTCTTGAATGTTAACACTTTCTATGAACGTCTTGTTGCTGTTATAGAAAATTTAGCTAAGCACCACAGCTCAGATAAGCTACGCCAAACAGTGGCCGGTTAACCTACATATGCTACTGATCCAGTAATACTAGAGTGGCAGAAGACACTGGCTAACTTGCAGAGGCACTGGCAAAACAATCCTTGTGACGATGAGGTGCGTGACAGTATGGTGGCAATCGCAAAGTACCTAACTGAACTACATCAGAGGGTCAGAAAACGACACCGGGATAGCTTCCTCATGACCACTGGGGAGACCAAGTCTCTCCAGGGTGTGTGGTACCATGTAAACAGGATAAGAGGGAAAACTAACCGCATAACCTCCATCCCAAACCCTGGTGACAAAGCCCAAGCCTTGATTGACCAGTGGGCTAATGCCTCTGCGCAGTCAAGCCTACCTGCCTGTCATAGAGAGAGCCTTGACCACCACAGACCCTTCAGGAATTCCCTTGTTGATACCAATATTAATGTGATTGATAACACTTGTCTTCCCATAACGTACGACGAATGATTTTGTGCTGTAAAAAACGTAAATCGACCACTCCAGGCCAGGATGGTATAACCTATGACATTCTCAAAGCTCTCCTTGCCTCATATGACACACCCCTATTAGATTTCTTCAATATGTCAAATGCGGACAGTGAATTGCCCACATCCTGGAGGAGTGCAGTCATAATCCCAATTCCAAAGGGCTCTGGTGGTTATCGCCCCATTTCCCTAGTTAGCTGTATCTGTAAAATGATGGAAAGAGTTGTTCTAAATAGGTTGTTGTACAAGATAGGCAATCAATTGTCTCTGAACTTGCATGGTTTTCTGAAAGGGAGGACAACGAGTGATTGTTTTGTAAAATGTCTCACTCCTGCATGTAAAACGTCATACGAATACCTCTGTATTTCATACCATACAGTGTGACTTATTTTTTTTTTTTTTTATCAAAGGGTATGTGGCTACACACACACACACACACACAAATAAAAAAAGTGTGGCCACACCCACAAATGTCCAATTACTAATTGAATGTAACTGTATTGGCTGAAGAAGGTGTGTGGCACGACCTACCACCTTCTTTTTTTGTATTAGCACTCTGTACCTTTTACAACAATAAATATTTCAATTCAGTTTCATATGTCAAATATAATTTACATTGCGTCGTTCATAATGAATGCTCTTGGACAACCAATCAGCTGCCAGCTTTCAAAAACTTAAGGCTCGTCTCTTGGCAGATCGGATCAAATAGGCTATAGTGTTTTGCTAAGACAAATAAAAACAAAGTTAAATCAATTAATTTCTGGTATTCCAGTGTGATACGTTAGCAAAATTTAATTTAGTTAATTCAACAAAAATTGAACAGAATTGGTTTGTGGCAACTGTATTATTATTTGTAAACACAATGTTGTGTAAATATTAGAAAATATTTTCAACAAAACGCATTTCCTAGATGACACAAGCCCATTCCGCTCCCCACAATTTAGTAATAATTACCCATTCTTATGTTTTATTCAGTGCACTGATTTAGTGTACATCATTTTTAATATTACATTACTTTTTTTTTGGTTTACTTACCTTTTTAAGTCATCTTTTTTTTTATTTTTTTTTTTATTACGTATAGTTTAGATACCTATCATGATGCCATTAGGCACTCCTAGAATACTAAACAACAACAACTACTACTACTACTCCTACAAAAATGACAACAACAACAACAACAACAACAACAACAACAACTACTACTACTACTACTACTACTACTACTACTACTACTGCGACTACTACTACTACTACTACTACTACTACTACTACTACTGCTGCTGCTGCTGCTGCTGCTGCTGCTGCTGCTGCAACTACTACTACTACTACTACTACTACTACTACTACTACTACTGCGACTACTACTACTACTATCACTTCCACCTCAGATGGTGGTGCTGCCTTTGCTGTTGTGACTTTCACTGCTACAACAACAACAACAACGACTGCTACTACACTGGGTTTATTATTGATGCATTATTTAAACCAAGGATACATTTACTGGTAGTTGTTAATACCATCTCAAACATCTTTTGTGTTCATCCCATCCCCTTCTCCTGTACCAAAATCCCTGATTCTATTTATATTACTCTCTCTCTCTCTCTCTCTCTCTCTCTCTCTCTCTCTCTCTCTCTCTCTCTCCTTGCATACTTTGCCATACTCTTTTAATGTTCCACTTTCTACATCTTTTCCTCCTACGTTCAAGCTTTCCTTCCCATACTTATTTATTCTCAAATTCTCTTACTCTCGAAGTTCACCTTTCATCCCTGTTATCTTCCTCTTTCCATTCTTGTTCGTTCATCCTTATGTCCTTGACTTTCTATTGCTTCATTTCTCCATCATTTTTCCGTTGCATTGAAGTCTTTATTTCTCTTCCCTCTTTCTTTCCCCACCTACTGCTTCCTGTGCCATTGATTCTCATTTCCTTATCGTTCTTTCATCCTCCCACCTTAATTGCACTTTCTTGGCTCACTCTTGCACCACTTTTCTCACCTCCTCATTACCTAGCCTGATTCTTTTCAATTGTTTTTCTCTCTTATGCCACAAAATTAATTTTCTTCTCCGTTTCAATTTTCCCTCGTTGACTCTCAATACCTTATTTCTATAAATATAATGCTGATGATACAGTAAATATAATGTGATAGTTGTTTTATTAGTAATACAGAATGGTGGTAGGTGGAGGCGCCCATCATCCACCTACTTAGTGTAGTGTTGCTCTGTTTTTAGGGTAACTCTACATTGAGCGGTAAGCCAAATGTTTTCCTGTAAACCAGGAAAGCATTTACAACGTTGGGTGGTAACCTTATAACCAACCAACACGTGTTCCCTACTCCCCGGAAAACAACTAACTAAAATTATGAACAAGAAGCCTCGGACCAGGACTGACCAAAAGATGACAACTAAGGACTGAACAAAGGACATGGTACGGATATCTACACGGAATGTAAGGGGTGCGAATGATGAGGTGAAAGAGAGATTGTCCAGGTGCTTGAGGGTGCGAAAGTGGATGTGTGTGGATTAACTGAAACTAAAAGGAGAAGTGAGAGTGAGAGAGAATGGGAGTATGGGTGAGGTATATGCGCAGGAGTAGGTGAGAATGAGAGGGCAAAAGAAGGAGTGTGTATTGTTGTGTGTAACAGATGGAAGGAGAATATAAGAGAGTATGGATCAGTTGGCTCAAGGATTGTATGGGTAAAATTGAAAGTTGGACTACAAATGTGGGCGATTGTGTGCATGTATGTGCCAATGCAAAATCGTGCAAGCAGAGTGAGAGAAGAGTTCTTGACAAATGTGGAAGTGTGCATGTAAAGTTTGAAAGGAATGAGGGAGAGTGTTTTTCACTGGAGGTATGAACGAAAAAGTAGGGAATGTAAAGGTGGGTGGAGTAGTTGGTGAGTGGGGTGTGCCTACAGAATCGGATGAGAATGGCAGTGCTTTAGTGGATATTTGTGCTAGGAGGGGGTTGGTGATAGCCAATACCCTTTTCAGGCACAAAATGATCCACAGGTATACGTGGCAAGTAATGAGAAAGGTGGATGGTGAACTGAATGAACGGAAGGCAATGATTGATTATGTATGTATGGATGACAGGATGAGAAGGTGTATAATGGATGCAAGAGTATATACAGGTTGGAGGAGTAGACTCTCTGACCACCATTTGGTGATGGTCAGAATCATTTTGTCCAAACGAAATAGAGAAAGAGAAGAAGGGAAGGACAGGAGGAAGTAGCTCATACAAGGAGGGTGGAGAGGTTACAAGAGGATGAAAAAAGGGCAGAATATAAGAAGGGAGTGGAGGAGCGACTGGGGAAATATGGATTGGAGCAGATAGGGGATGTGGAAGGTGTGTGCAAGATATTCACAGAAGAAATCTGTGCAGCATGTGAGATGGTGTGTGGGGTAAAGGGAAGACGAAAGGGGGTGCAGGGAACAGCATGGTGGAATGAAGAGGTGAGAGAGGCTGTGGCACAAAAGAAGAAAGCATATAATGAGTGGATGAATAACAGGGGCGTGGAAGAAGTTGAGAGATGGAAGAAAGTGTTATACATAGAGAGGAGGAGAGAGGTGAAAAGATTAGTAAGAGAGAGTAAGAAGAGAGTGGATGAGGAATTTGAAAGGAATTTGAGTGTAAAGTGGAAGGAATGTAAAAAAATGTTCTGGAAAGAGGTAAAGAGAGTTAGACAGGGTGCCAAAGAAGTTAGTTGGGGAGTGAAAGATAAAAAGGGTAGATTACTAGCGAAGAAAGGAGAAAAAGTGAGTAGATGGAGAGAACACTTTAACGAATTGTTGAACATAGAGAATGAAAGTAATGCGAGTATAAGTGGCTGAGGAATGGCTGGGAGACAGAGGGATGTGAGAAGAAAGGAAGAAATCAGTAGGATGGAAGTTGTGGAAGCGATGAAGAAAGTTAAAACGGGGAAAGCCCCAGGAATTGATGGAGTGTGTGGTGAAATGCTGAAGCATGGGGGAGAGATAGTAGAATGGATGTGGAAGATATGCAGGTTGGCCTGGGAGGAAGGTAGAGTCCCGGATGACTGGAAGTCAGGTATAATTATTCCCCTGTACAAAGGAAAAGGAGAAAAAGAAGTATCTGGTAATCACAGGGGCATTCGTCTTCTTAGTGTAATAGGAAAGGTATATACTGTATATAGTAGGATACTTATTGACAGAGTTAGGGATGTAACAGAAGAATTAGCTGGAGAAGAACAGGGAGGTTTTAGGAAGGGAAGAGTTTGTGTAGATCAGGTATTCATTCTTAGATCTTTACTAGAAAAGTATCCAGTGAAGGGAAAGAAGTTGTATGCGGATTTGGAGAAATCATATGACAGGTGGATAGACAAGGATTGTGGAAAGTATTAAAAATATATGAAGTAGATGGGAAGTTGTTGAATGCCATGAAGAGTATGTATGATGGTGCTAAGGCTGCAGTGCGTGTGGATTGTGAAGAGTGAATTTTTCTATATGAAGGTTGGATTGAAACAGGGATGTGTCATGTGTCCGTGATTGTTCATTCTATACACGGATGAGGTTATAAAAGAGACACAAGGTAGGGCAGTGGATGTTGGAGCGGCCCTAATGAGAGAGGGCAGTGTTTGGAAACTCCCTGTACTGTTGTTTGCAGATGGTACTGTGTTATTAAGTGAAGACGAAGGGGAGCTGCAAGGCTTGGTGGATGAGTTTGGGAGAGTATGTAAGAAACGGAATCTAAAGGTGAATGTAGGG
The DNA here is from genome assembly GCF_032717465.1 of Coenobita brevimanus. Lineage (NCBI taxonomy): Eukaryota > Metazoa > Arthropoda > Malacostraca > Decapoda > Coenobitidae > Coenobita > Coenobita brevimanus. Next base: position 38,202,368 of record NC_136967.1, read on the forward strand.
AAGAGTAAAGTTATGGTCTTCTGAGAGGTGAAGGCAGCGAATGTACAGTGAGGTTGGATGAGGAGGAAATGGAAAATGTGAGTGCGTTTAAGTACTTGGGTAGTGTGATGAGTAAGGATGGAGATTTAGAGGGTGAAGTGCTTGAAAGGGTAAAACAAGGAAGAAAGGTTGCTGGTTCCTTGAAAGCAGTGATAAGAAACAGGGAAGTGAGCATGGAAGTGAAAAAGTTTCTACATGACACTATAGTGATACCAACTCTAACGTATGGAAGTGAAGCTTGGACGTTGTTGGAGGGACAGAAGTCAAGAGTGAGAGCTGTGGAAATGAATTAATTGAGAGGAGCATGTGGAGTCACATGGAGAGACAGGTTGAGAAATGCGGAAGTGAAGGATCATTGTGGTGTGGATGTGGATATGATAGGAAGTGTTAGGAGAAATACACTGAGGTGGTTTAGCCCTGTGGAGAGGATAGAGTGAGAGACTAACGAGGAGAGTGTATGTGAGTGATGTGAAGAGGGGGAGAGGGAGGGGGAGGCCAAGGATGAGATGGAGAGATGGAGTGGAGAGGTATATGAGAGAGGGGGGTGTGCGCTGGGAGCAGGGAAGTGAAATGGCGGGGGACAGGTCGACATGAATGCAATTTGTTTGTGACTACCTCTTACGGGATTAATGGGTCTGGTAATACATAGACAGATAGATAGGCTATGATAAACTCCAGTATTTCAGTAGTTATTTGTATGGCAGCAGCACCATGATAGTAGAATTAAATGGTAGCAGTGCTTTAGTGGCAGACAGTGTTGTAGTTGACCACACCCACTACAACCATCACAGAGGATAATTTCCCACCTCCATGACCTTCATTCCATCACCACATTCTCCATCACAGTCAACATCATCCTTTACCACAGTCTCTACCACAATGTGCTTCAATCCTTTTTTTTTTTTTTTTTTTTTTTATGCAGGAAAGAAGGAACGAAATACCAAGAGCCCAAAAATCGTTCCTTCCAAGAAAAAAACAAAAACAATACAAAAGAGCCAAATTCAAGATCCGTTCATTTCGAGATGCCTGGACACACTGTGTTTGAAATACTGGAGATCATAGGAAGTAGGAAATACAGACAGAGGAAGACAGTTCCAGAGCTGACCTGCTGCATAAATGAAAGACTGGGAGTAACGGTTAACTCTTGCATTAGAGAGTTGGACAGAAAAGGGGTGAGAGTTTGTTGCTAGACGGGTGCTACGCACCCATTGTATACGTGGAGGGAGGAAAGCTGACAGTTCAGAAGAGCAGTGACCATTGAAGTAGCGATAGATAAGAAACAAAGATGCAACAGTGCAGCAAAGAGACAGAGGTTGAAGGGAGCCAGTAAAGAAGGAGTTAATGAGGCGAAAAGCCTTTGACTCCACCCTGTTGAGAAGAGCTATATGTGGGGAGCCTCCCCACACTTGAGAGTCTTACTCTATACAGGGGCAAATAAAACCCGTGTATAAAGACAACAACTGTGTAGGGGTATGGAAGGTACGGAGTCGGCATAGCACACCCAATCTCTTGGAAGCAGATTTTACAGGAGATGCAATATGATCTTTCGAAGGTAACCCCCAAGTGAATGAAACCCCAAGCATGTTCAAGGGTGATGCAGGATTGAGCTGGATATTATTAATCATTAGTGGTTACTCCTGTGCAAGATTGTGTCGGATTGATAGTAAAAACTGAGTTTTCGATGCATTAAAAACAAGATTATTTTTACACCAGTCAGAGATACGAGCCAAGTTAGTCAGTAGGTGTGCCATAGCCTTATCCCTTGTTTGTTGAAGTAACTGCTGAGACGGACGTTGCGAGAACCGAATGGAAAGGTGAAGGGTGGAATCATCAGCATACGAATGGATAGGGTTAGATGTACAGTTTACAGGGTCATTGATGAATAAAAGGAGGAGAGTTGGTGACAAGACATAGCCCTGAGGAACACCCCTGATGATAGATCTAGGAAAAGAACAATGGCCGTCTACAACAGCGGCTATAGAATGACCAGAAAGGAAGCTATAGATGAAGGCACAGATAGAAGGATAGAAACCGTAAGAGGGCAGTTTGGAAATAAAGATTTATGCCAGATCGATCGAAAGCCCTTGAGATGTCGAGTGCAATGGCAAAGCTTTCGCCAAAGTCCCGAAAGGAGGATGACCAGGAATCTGAAAGGTAGGTGAGAAGATCGCCAGTGGAGCGTCCCTGATGGAACCCATACTGACGATCAGAAAGAAGGTTGTGATAGGAAAGATGCTTTTAAATTTTCCTGTTAAGAATTGACTCGAAAACTTTTCAAACACAGGATGTTAAACAATTGGACGGTAGTTAGAGGGTTGGGAATGGTCACCTTTCTTTGGGACTGGCTGAATGAGAGCAAACTTCCAGCAAGAAGGAAAGGTACAAATTGAAAGACAGAGGTGAAAGAGTTTACCTAGGCAGGATGTAAGCACAAAAGCACAGTTCTTGAGGACAACAGGAAGGGCTCCATCAGGCCCATATGCCTTGATAGTATTAAGGCCAATGATGGCAGAAAATACAGCAACTGAAGATATTTTAATGTCAGCCATGAGGAAGTCAGAGGGGGGGAAGTGATGGAGGAATAGCACCGGAATTGTCTAAGGTGGAATTGGAGGAGAAAGTCTGAACAAAGAGATCTACTTTATCAGTAGAAGAAATAGCCACAGAGCCATCAGAGTAGAAAAGAGGAGGGAAGGATGATGAGGTAAAGTTGTTAGAAAGGTTTTTGGCAAGGTGCCAGAAGGAGCGGGAAGAGTTCGAGTTGGAGAGTTGAGAGCATTTAGTATGGATGAATTTATTTTTAGCAAAGTGAAGAACAGACTTAGCACGATTCTGGGCAGAAACATAAAAAAGATGTGATTCAGGGGGGGGTTGGCTCTGGTACCTTTTGTAGGCCCTCTCCTTGTTGTGGACAGCATTAGAACAAGCGTGTTTAAACCAAGGCTTTCTTGCATTAGTCAAAGGATATGAGAAAGGAATGTATGCTTCCATGCCCGAGAGAATAGCCTCTGTAATGCACATAGCACACTCAGATGGCTTCCGGCCATGGAAGCAATAATCATTCCAGGGAAAGTCAAAGAAGTACTGCCTGAGGGCCTCCCAATTCCCAGCTCCAAAGTGCCACAGTCGACGTTTCTTTGGGGGGTCCACAGGCCGTACCAGAGTGATAGGACAGGTCTGGGTAATAAGGTTGTGATTGGAGGAGCACAACAGAGAGGAAAGATTAACAGCATAAGCAGAAGGATTAGTTGTAAGGAAGAGGTCAAGTAAGTCGGAGCTCTCTCCAAGGCGGTCAGGGATACAGGTAGGGTGCTGTACAAGCTGCTCTAGGTCATTAAGGTTAGAAAAGAAGTAGGCTTGTTCACCAGGTATATCAGTGAAAGGTGAGGAGAGCCAAAGGTGGTGGTGAACATTGAAATATCCTAGAATGGAGATTTCAGAGAAAGGAGAAGTGGAAAGAGTGTGTTCCACTGTAGAAGTAAGATAGCCAAAGAACTTTTCGTAGTCAGTAGAATTAGGAGATAAGTAAACATCGCAGATATATTTGGTCAGAGAATGACAGGAAAGCCAAAGCCAGAGAGTAGAGAATTCAGAAGAATCAAGTTCAGGAACGCGAGAGCAAGATAAGTCGTTGTGTACATATACACAACAGCCACCTTTGGCTTTGAAATGAGTATAGAGAAAGTAGGAGGTAACAGAAAAGGGTTTGCTGTCAGTTGCCTCAGACTGCTGAGTCTCTGTCCGGACGAGAAAGTGAGGTTTAGAGGAGGAGAGGTGGTGTTCGACAGAGAGAAATTTAGAGGAAAGGCCGCGAATGTTGCAGAAATTAAGAAGTGAGTCAAATGGTGGTTCCAGGCATCTCGCTGAGTCGTCACCGGGAGAGGGGAGGATGGTGGGGACATTTATGCCCCCCCCCCAGGGACTCCAAAGCCTGGTTATTCTGTGCCATTTTTTTTTTTTTTAATTGAAAAGGAAATGTATTGTGTACTGTGCATGTAGACTGGTGTTGACAGAGAAAATTGTATTTGAGAGCATGCTGGCCTACTCTCTGTGTTACTGAAACACTGAAAAAGTTCAACAAAAGAGGATGGTCAGGAACTAGCCTCGAGGGCTGATGAAATGGGAGCTCCAGCTCTCCCTGTCATCAGCTTTCCATCCACCTTGGGAGTACTGCCCTGCTCGGTTAGTGCTACAGTCCACTCCTCTATCACCAGTCACTACCACAATGCATCTATCCTATCGCCACAGTCTCTACCACAATGCATCTATCCTATCACCACAATCACTACCACAATGAATCTATCCTATCACAAGAATCACTACCACATGGCATCTCTCCTACTGTATCACCACAGTCACCACCACAATGCATCCATCCTATCACCACAGTCCCTAACACATTGCATCTATCCTATCACCACGGTCACTAACGCAATGCATCTTTCGTATCACCACAATCACTATCAAAATTGCTTCCAGCCAATCATCGCAATCACTGTTACAATCGCCTCTTTGTCGTCACCACAGTCACTACCACAGTTACCCCCATCCAGTCACCACAATCACTATCACAGTCATTTGCATCCCTTCATTGCAATCACTACCACAATCACCAGCATCCCATCACCACAATCACCAGCATCCCATCACCACAATCACTAGCATCCCATCACCACAATCACCAGCATCCCATCACCATGATCACCAGCATCCCATCACCACAATCACCTGCATCCCATCACCACAATCACCAGCTTCCCATCATCACAATCACCAGCATCCCATCATCACAATCACCAGCTTCCCATCATCACAATCACCAGCATCCCATCATCACAATCACCAGCATCCCATCACCACAATCACCAGCATCCCATCACCACAATCACCTGCATCCCATCACCACAATCACCAGCATCCTATCCACAATCAAATGCATCCCATCATCACAATCATCAGCACACCTTCACCACAATCACCAGCATCCCATCACCACAATCACCAGCATCCCATCACCACAATCACCAGCATCCCATCATCACAATCACCAGCATCCCATCACCACAATCACCAGCATCCCATCACCACAATCACCAGCATCCCATCATCACAATCACCAGCATCCCATCACCACAATCACCAGCATCCCATCACCACAATCACCAGCCTCCCATCACCACAATCACCAGCATCCCATCACCACAATCACCAGCATCCCATCACCACAATCACCAGCATCCCATCACCACAATCACCAGCATCCCATCACCACAATCACCAGCATCCCATCACCACAATCACCAGCATCCCATCACCACAATCACCTGCATCCCATCACCACAATCACCAGCATCCCATCATCACAATCACCAGCATCACCACAATCACCAGCATCCCATCACCACAATCACCAGCATCACCACAATCACCAGCATCCCATCACCACAATCACCAGCATCCCATCACCACAATCACATGCATCCCATCACCACAATCACCAGCATCACCACAATCACCAGCATCCCATCACCACAATCACCAGCATCACCACAATCACCAGCATCCCATCACCACAATCACCAGCATCCCATCATCACAATCACCAGCATCCCATCACCACAATCACCAGCATCACCACAATCACCAGCATCACCACAATCACCAGCATCCCATCACCACAATCACCAGCATCCCATCATCTCAATCACCACCATCCCATCACCACAATCACCACCATCCCATCAAGACAATCACGTGCATTCCATCATCACAATCACGTGCATCCCATCATCACAATCACCTGCATCTCATCACCACCACCACCACAGCCATCATCACACTAACGCCACACTCTCTTGGACAGGCTGGACTTCAGTCACTGGGAGGCCTAATGTTGTCGGTGTAAGCGTGGGAGAGTGTGCAGCCACAGCAGCACTTCCCCACTTCACATCATCACCAACGCGTTCCCTCGGATTTTACTCTGAATGATTGTAAGAAAAAACCTTTGTTGTATTTGCAAATGAGTTTGGTTGAAGTGTGAAGGATTCTGTTAACTTTTGAATGCAACTATATACCCCCATGGAATATAATCATTTGTTTCCTAAATAATATTGCTACATGCACCAGCAATAGTGATGTGGTTACGTCATATTGTTTTTGTGTTTTTGGCTGCCAGGATTTCACTCAGCTGATCCATATGGTCGGATGTTATCCTAAGTCAAATATACAAGTGCTGCACCAGTAGCAAAATCTCTTCTGAATATTTTGATATTTGAGTGATCACACTGACGATGGGAAAGTAACTGTGAACTGGACTGTTGCGTTATTTTGATCCTGTAATATCAGGGGTGTAGGCTGGTCACCCACTTTTAAGTATTGTGGACTGCAGGAGCCTTGCATCGTGCTCCTGCATCATGCAAGAACAAATATAATATTATTATATGTTGGTGTTAATGTACAGTGAGCAACAGTAGTCGTGTCGCGGTTTTGTCCGAAGATTAAATGTAACTCATGAAACATTATGAACCGTCCGTATGACAGACGGCGGATTGTACCAGACGCTTAGCCCGTTAGCTTATGTTTTCACCAAATTTCACGACACGATTATTGTTGCTTACTGTACATTAGCATCATACATGTCAAGTAATCAAATGTAACTAGAGATAATTACAGACACTGCTCAGTACAACAATACTTGCACAGTAAATCTACGGCCATCTGGATCAGGCAATTCCAAATATGAAAGAAGTTGGTAATGGACACCCTTTCTGAGCGGCCACTTGCACCATAGGAGGAGGGAAGGAAGGAGTGGCACTGATAATAATCGGACAAGATGAACGTTGTGGCATATTCTACGTCAGTGGTATTTAAGCTAATTTTTAAACTCTCCTTCCCAGTTGTTCATTAACAAACCTTCTCCTTTTCCCCAACCCTGCACTGCATCCACACACCGTAGCAAAGTTGTATCAGTTATCTCCCAGGCAACACATAAGTTCTTACTTGTTTACAGTACCTGCACGTATCATAAAAATACACATTACACTCCTTTTATCACCCAGGCAACACATAAGTACTTACTTGTTTACAGTACCAGTATGTATCATAAAAACACACATTACACTCCCTTTATCACCCAGGCAACACATGATAAGTACTTGTTTACAGTACCTGTATGTATCATGGAAACACATACATTATACTCCCTAACTTGGGTCTGGCAATGCAGTAAATTGCCTACTAATCTGGAAAACTCCTGGCATGCAAGTTGCCATCCAGATACCAAAACTTTTACAACTTCCACCATTTCAGAATATGGGTGTCTTGATTGGATTCGATGTGTAGAGATTGACAGTACATTGACATGTCTTATATGGCAGGTCTGGAGCTACACCTGATGATCTTCACAGTTGTTTGTAAGATATAACTTTAAGTGGTAATATCCAGCCTATTCAGAATATATAGTGCTTACTGACTGTTTACATTACTGTATGTCCCCAGACAGTTTTATTTTAGTGTTTGCTTACATTATGTCCCTGGACAGGTTTTTGCATGGTGTGCTAATTTAAGTGGTAATCTCCAACCTTAATAAACAAAAAAATATGCTTAGTGATTGCATAAACTATATCCCTGCAGACTTTTATGCAAGATATGATAATTTTAAGTGGTACTGTAATATCCAGCCTTTTCAGAGTATAATATGCTTCAATATTTCTTACATTATGTCTTTAATATGGCAAGCCTGGCGCCAGACACTTGACCTGGGCCCATATTTACTATGCCACCTTGATACGGACATTCGTATGGCCAACATAAAGTTATATGAATTCTCAACAGTGGTATTTTCTCATAGCTCTGAGGCCTTTGTGTGCTATGGATTATCATGGGCTGAGTTAACGTCACTGTGTCCTCACAGACGTCTGTAGTCAGTCACTGTGTCGGTTATTTGAGGTGAGTGGCAGCGACCAATCACCAAACACTTGGCAGGGCGGCTGACTTGTTTACATATGGGACAAAGGGGTGTCCCTTATACTATATGATAGAGACATGGCTGCCTTGATTCTTATCTAATTTATGATATGACATAATTTATCATGTATGAGGATACTCTAGTAGTTTGGCTGTTAGTAAATCAGAGTACATAAAGTGTGTTTAAGTATAATGAAATAAGGCTTAGTGAGGTGAGTTGTGACTGGCCCATTCATGTCAGCTACCAAGCTACACTTTTCTTCATCTCAATTTACCAGCCATAGTTCATTACATAGGCTAGATATTTCCTGTTGGAAGAATCTGGGTAAAAAATAAACTTTAGTAACACATTCATACAATATTTAAGTGTTCAGTTAGAATATATATGTAACTCAAGCATAATCTGAGCTAAATATTCTGTATATACTTTTTGGCTTCAATGATATTGGACAATGGTCTCTCACCCAGTTTTTCCAAAAGAGTCAGCATTTAAAAATAGTGTTCAAAATTCCATTCAAATCGATGTAAACTATCTTTGAACGCAAATTCACAGCACAAAATAAGCTAAAAAAAAAAAAAAAAAAAAAAAAAACGATCAGACTCTTAGGCATCAGCCAGAAGCTTCACAATATGTTACATTCCTTCCCAAAAAATCAAAGGGTATTGGTGGTTAAATGCAACAATATTTTATGCAAGTACGTCATTTATAAAGCACACTCTGAAATAAATACTATGAAATATAACCGTGCTTAGGGTTACAGGTGAGTTTAAGGATGCCTGCGACCCACCGTGGGCCACGATCGTCATAGCTGGCAGGAGAGTGTTTAGTAAATTCCACTGTAGCGAAAGTTTCCATACCTGGGTGAGATACGGAAGAACTGTCCGTATCTTCACTACGGAAGTTTAGTATATCCAGGCCCTGGACAGGTTTATGCATCATGTGATAACTTTAAGTGGTAATATTCAACCTTAATATACATGTATTATGCTTAGTGATTGCTTACTTTATGTCCTTGGACAGTTTAATATATGATAAGATCATTTTAAGTTGTAATATTCAGCCATAATATAATGTGCTTAGTGATTGCGTACATTATGTTCCTGGACAGTTTTATACATGATATGATAATGTTAGGTGGTAATATCCAGTCTTAATATAATGTGTTTAGTGATTGCCTACATTATGTCCCTGGACATTTATATTCATGATATGATCATTTTAAGTGGTGATATTCAACCCTAACTCTCCTTAGGTAACTTGGTGTCCCTCAGACCCCAGGCTACTTTTCTTAGTGTTTTTTATATATTACTATAAGGTCTTGGGATCTGGTTTTCCCTCTACCTTCCTGACTAGTAGAGTAGTTTAGGGAGGTGATCGGCTCATTTCGGGATCTGGCTCTATTTTTCGTGCTAAGGGGCTTTGGGGCCACTGGACCCGAGGTCACCTTATCTGTGTAACTTTTTTTGTCCTGTATGTCTTCCATACCTAAAGTTATCAGTGATGACATGTACTTCTCTCTCTCTCTCTCTCTCTCTCTCTCGCTTTTTTAGAGATACTCTGGCCATTGGTCTACAGCAGGCAATGATAGAAAACTGGTGGGACATTTCAGTTTTGGTCTGGCAACCAATAATTTCAGTTGGTATAACCATTTTCAATGTCTTTCTTTGTAATTTTCAATTATTTCTTCACTTACCGTATATTTTCATACATTTTGTACCAAATTGAAGAAAATCGGCTACAGAACTTGAGTATACATGGTTGTTTCAAAAAAGGTTGTAAATATTTTTGGTGAAGTTTTTAAAGATTAGGGTCTTTTGGACCCCAGGTTACGTGGGGTAGGGTAAAATTTTGGAGTTACCTGAGGAGGGTTAATATATATATAGTGTGCTTAGTGACTGCTTACATTATGTCCCTGGACACTTTTATGGATGATATGATAATTCTAAGTGGTAATATCCAACCTTAACATACATGTAATATGCTTAGTAATTGCTTACACTATGTCATTGGACGGATTTATGCATGATGTGATATTTTAAGTGATAATATCCAACCTTTTCTGAACATACTGTTCTTAATGATTGTCTACATAATGTCTTTAATAGGCAAGTCTGGTGCTAGACATAATGACCTGGACAGTTGTATGCATAATGTGGTAAATTTATGTGGTAATATCCAGCCGTTGCAGAATATATGCCTAGTGGCTGCTTCCATTTTGTCCTCATTATATTGCTAAATACGGCAAAGTTTTCAATCTTATGACATTTGTGTTTACCCTGTTGAACAATATAAAACAGTATAACAGCTTAATCCTTCACTGGAATATTTGTCATAGTTTATAGGTTATGACAAAGTGGAAAGAATGACATTTTAGGACTTTCAGGGGTAGGAATTTGCCATTGCTGAAGAAAAAAGTGTGACAATACCAATGAATTGGAAAGTAGTTAATGTAATGTTTGATGGATTTTATAGCATAATATGTTTAATAACTGAGGATTATAATTGGATATTATTGTGCTTGATGTATGTTAATTAATGTAATTTGTGATGGATTTTATAGCATAATATGTTTAATAATAGGGGCTTATAAGTGGATATTATTGTGCTTGATGTATGATGTATTAATATCAAACTAGCATTTTATATCAAAACAAGACTAATTTAATTGGTGTGTGTTCTGTATTGCCACAAAATATACCATACAGTTCAAAATGTGTTTCTTTTTACCTGAATTATTAACTCTGTATTTGTCATGGGAAATGTTACATGATTTCAGGTTATATACACATGAACTGAAGCTGTTAGTAAGTACATGGCTGTCACAGCAAACAAGTTTATAAATGTTGCAATGAACCAGGGCAGATGAATACCTCATTAAGGTGAACCCAGTGTGCCAGGATGGGGTGAACCCACTGTGCCAGGATGGGGTGAACCCACTGTGCCAGGATGGGGTGAACACACTGTGCCAGGATGGGGTGAACCTACTGTGCCAGGATGGGGTGAACCCACTGTGCCAGGATGGGGTGAACCCACTGTGCCAGGATGGGGTGAACACACAATATTAACACACTATGCCAAGGTGATGGTAAGACGGGCCTGGGGGAGTCTCTTCAACAGGTGATGCAGTGAGTGGATATGCTGCTCCAACACACTATGCCAGGGTGATGGTAAGACGGGCCTGGGGGAGTCTCTTCAACAGGTGATGCAGTGAGTGGATATGCTGCTCCAACACACTATGCCAGGGTGATGGTAAGACGGGCCTGGGGGAGTCTCTTCAACAGGTGATGCAGTGAGTGGATATGCTGCTCCAACACACTATGCCAGGGTGATGGTAAGACGGGCCTGGGGAAGTCTCTTCAACAGGTGATGCAGTGAGTGGATATGCTGCTCCAACACACTATGCCAGGGTGATGGTAAGACGGGCCTGGGGGAGTCTCTTCAACAGGTGATGCAGTGAGTGGATATGCTGTTCCTATGTCACTCAAAACACCACCAGGTCATCCATGTACGCCCGCACGCCCTCCAGGCCCTCTGTCAGCCGGGAGGTCAGCCGCTGCAATCACTGGAGTAGCCAGTGGGGGAGCAAATTGTCCCCAGGAAAAATTTCTGAGAAGAGTTTATACATACTATAATTTGCGTGCATGAGAGAGAGAGAGAGAGAGAGAGAGAGAGAGAGAGAGAGAGAGAGAGAGAGAGAGATGTACCATATGGTCAGTAGGTTTGGTTCACATACATTTGTTTACAGTGTTCATAATGTGACTGGGCGTCAGTACAGTGTCACTACATCAAGAGGAAAGGGTCATTCCTTCCCATCTATCTGTCTTTCACCTTTACTTTAGGTAAGGTTTTATACGTGGTTCTCAAGGGGTTGCTTAGTAGTGCCTCGTGTTTTTGAGGAAGGGTGAAGACAAGAAAGCTCGAAGTTTAGTGAAGTTCAGGAAGCACAGTGGAGGCTGAGAAGTACAGTGATACAGCACTACAATGAAGGCAGAGATATTAACTAATGCTAGGGAGTCTAGGAAAGGATGGCAGGCACTATGAATGTAGAGAAGCACGGTAGCACAGTGAAAACGGGTAATATAATGAAGGAAGGAGGGCAAAGTCAAGATACAGAGCCATGATGAAGCTATATTGAGATTAAAAACAAGCGTAATGAAACTGTGAATCTGGGTAAAGTGACGAATCACATTAGAGTAAGGGGAACAGTAAACAAACTAGAGAAAAAGTTAGACAGTATTTCAGTCTTGTCCAGTATCAAGATCTGAGGGAACTGATGATCTCTGAGAATGTTAGCCTAAAACTGATGTGGGAGAGCAAAGTTCTGATCATATATATATATATATATATATATATATATATATATATATATATATATATATATATATCAAAATCAAATTCAAATTCGGCTCCCAGGTAGGCATTTAGCCTGTCAGGTGGATCAGCCGTCTCCAGTTGGTTCTCTCAAAGGCCTCTTGATTTCTCAATGCTTCGATGTTATCCATACCTCGTCTGTCCAACAGTTCCTCCACACCATCTCTCCATCTTTTCCGAGGTCTTCCGACTGATCTTCTGCCATCAGGTCTCCAATTCCATCTCTCCTTCACTATTCTTGACTCGTCCATCCTCTCAACATGTCCTAGCCATCTCAGTTGTGAATTTTCGATTACTTTTCTCACCGATGTTACTCCAACCATTTCTCTTATTGTTTCATTCCTGATTCTGTCTCTCCTTGTTTTGTCCACTATTGCTCTCAGTGGTCCCATTTCTGCTGCTTGAACTCTGCTCCAGTCTCGGGTTGTCAGAGTCCAGCTCTCAGATGCGTATGTGAGTATAGGTGTTAAAATAGACTGGAATATAGTTCTCTTTGCCTCCAGTGGTACATATCTGTCTTTGAGTATTGGATATAGAGAGCATACACATCTGCTATATTTAGTTATCCTTTCGGTGATCTCTCTCTTATTCTTATCTCCCTCCTTCGTAAAAATACACCCCAGATATTTTACAAGTTCTACTTCTTTGACCTGATCGCCCCCAACTACTATATCATCCGCATCATCATTTTGCTTTTTCACAGTGAGTATTTCTGTTTTGTTTATGTTTATTGTTACTCCTGCTTCTTCAAAACATTCCCTCCAGCACTCCAAAGCTCTTGTTAGTTGTGGCCGGCTATTACTCCAACATGCGATGTCGTCTGCGTAGGCCACTATATCCCCTTGCTCTTCATTTCCAAACCTTTCCTTGAATCTTTTAATTATCATGTCCATATAAGAAATAAACAGTAATGGGGATAGTACACTTCCTTGTTTCACCCCAGTTTCCACTTCAAACCAAGTATCTTTTTCATACCCCGTTCGAACCTTACATTGATGAGGGTCATATGTACTCTTAATGGCCCTCTTCAATTTCCCAGTGATTCCATATTCCTCTACAAGACACCTCCATAGCTTTTTCCTAGGAATTGAGTCAAAAGCCTTTGACAGGTCAATAAAGGCAACATATAGGTCCTTGTTATACTCCCAGCATTTTTCCATCACCATTCGAATTGAATACAAATACCGGGTCCGACGTGCTTCTGTCCTTCCTGTACCCAAACTGCTCTTCTCCTAGTCTGTCTTCAATTATAGATCTTGCTCTTTTCTCTATAATTCTTTCGTAGAGTTTAGCTATGTGGTTTATAAGTGATATGCCTCTGTAATTATTACACAGTCCCGAATCACCCTTTCCTTTAAATATGGGCACTATGATGGTTTTGCCCCAATCCGATGGAATTTTTCCATTTACCCATGCTTCATTGACCACTCTTAACACTGTTTCTTTTAGTCGATTACTTCCATTCTTGATCAATTCAATAGGTATTCCATCGCTGCCTGGTGATTTATCGTTCTTCATCTTTATCAAAGAGTCCTCGAGTTCTCTCATTGTTATTAAGTCATCAATTTCGTCCTGTGCTTCATACTCTGAACCCAATCCATCTCTGTACTCCTCAAGATCTACTGTCTCTCTGTTTAGTAGTCTCTTAAAATAGTTTTGGCATCGTTCATTGATTTTATCCTCGTCTGTGATTATATTACCATCGTCATCTTTCAAGTTGTAGATCATTGTTTTGTCTTTACGGTATGATTTTGCCAGTCCAAATATTTTCTTTTTATTTCCTCTGACATCTTCCTCTAAAGCTTCTCCTAAGTCTTTCCAAACATTTCTTTTTGCTTGTCTCTTTATGTTCTCAGCTTCATTTCTTGCCTCTATATACTCAAGTCTTGTCTCTGGGCTTTTATGTTTCAGCCACTTCCTCAATTTCTTCACTTTATTCTTCACTGCCAACTTAACTTCTTCCGTCCACCACGGTGTATGTCGTTTTCTGCTTCCTCCTACCATTTTTACTCCTAACTCTTCTTCTGCAATTCTTCTTATAATGTTTTCTAATTCGACCCAAGTTTGGATCTCGTCATCCCTATTTTCAAGTTGTTCATCAATTTTGTTCATGTAAGTTTCCCTTGTCACTTCATTTCTAAGTGGTTCAACATTTATCATCTTTCTCTTCTGTTTTTGTTTCACTTTACTCCTGTTTATAGTTAGGTCCCCGACAAGTAATCTATGGTCAGAATTTAAAGAGTCTCCAGGAAGAACTTTAACATTGCGAAATATCCGTTTATCTGATGTTATAAAGTAGTCTATGATGGATTTTTGGTCAAATTGTCCAGTTACCGTATTCCACCTATATCGTGTGAATTGATGCTCTTCTTTGTGTTCAAAGTAGCCATTCATGATTTTGAGATTATTTCTAACACACAAGTCGATCAGATTTTCGCCTTCAGTATTCCTGGTTTCTTCACCAAATGGACCGATAATATTTTCTATTCCTTCTCTCTCTTTTCCCACTCGGGCGTTGAAGTCTCCCATAAGTATTGTTGTATGATTTGGTCTGAGGTCACAGTTATCTTCAAGAAGTTCCATATATTCCCGTTTTTCATCTTCGGAGTGTCCTTGTTGTGGGGCATAGACCTGGTATATGATATGTTTCATATTTTTTATATTCAAGGTACAGTACATTAACCTTTCATTTACAAGTTTGACTTCTTGTACATGTGGTGATAGAGCTGGTCCTACTATCATAGCTACGCCATGATTCCTTCTTCCTTCTTCCACACCACTATACATTAATACAAATCCTCCTCCCAGATCTTTTCCCTTTTCTTTTCCATGATGTCTTGTCTCTGCTAAACCTATCAGGTCTATTTTTCGTTCTTTCATTAGTTCGATTAGTTCTTCTTCTTTGTCTGTGTAAGTACATACATTAAGTGTGGCAATTCTAATTTTTGTTTGAGTATTCCGGTTCATGTCCCTTAAACGTTTCCGAGGTCGACATTGATCGGTCCGTCCAGATTCCGAGGCTGATCCATGAGTTTCACGAGCATATTTGTTGTAAACTGTCGGCTAGCTAGGCCTGTCACAGATATATGTATATATATATATATATATATATATATATATATATATATATATATATATATATATAGTACTCTGTTCATACAGTAATTATGACACTGCTATCATTACCAGTGTATGCGACGTGGTTGTAGACTCAGTGAGAGTAAGTTAAGCAGGAAACACCCAGAAGGTGCATGCCTCTGCCAACACATATATAAAATATGCTTCATAAATTAACCTTTGTCACACTTTGCTGAAAGAAGAAATTAATTTCATAGTGTTAGACTACTCTGCCGCAGATTCTCAGAGAGCGCATACCCCTGCCAGTGCAAGGTATTGTTACGTCCCCGTCCCACGCTGCCACAGGCTCCAACTTCAGTACTACAGTACAGGAAGTACGTTGCCCAGTGAGTTGTTCTTCCTATGGTCAGCCTTTAGGTGTACTGCAC
The DNA here is from genome assembly GCF_032717465.1 of Coenobita brevimanus. NCBI lineage: Eukaryota > Metazoa > Arthropoda > Malacostraca > Decapoda > Coenobitidae > Coenobita > Coenobita brevimanus. The sequence goes on from NC_136967.1 coordinate 38,218,250, forward strand.
ATAAGATCAGCCCAGGCGTCGTAAATAAACACTGGCTTCTTAAGTTCACTGTCTTTATTTTCCAAATTATTACTTTGAGTGCTTTCCAACTTCACTATTCTCACAAGCACTGCAGCTATACACACTTTACTAACTGCAGTTACACTTTATGCTTGACAACGTTCACTATTTTTCACAAGTACCGATGATGTACAAACTTCAATAAACACTTCACTGTTTTCACAAGTACCGAGTATATATATACAAACTTCACTGCACTGACACTGGCACTACACTCAAACTGAACTGAAAAACAACTAATCCTGCTCTAGTCTCTTCCCCATCCTTATATAAGCTTGCATTGTTCTAGAATTATCTACATTTTTCTACAGTTCTGGTGTATTCCAGAGAGAGAGCACAGTTACCAACTAATAGACAACCAGAACATGCAAGAGTTTTCTTACATTACATAACACGGTAAATTATTTACCAAACAACCTTAATTTCAGTTACATCATTTAAGAAACAACCACATACCAGTCAATAAAACATAAAGAAAATGAGCACAAAAATTAATGTACAAATTACGAAATAACTACGCTCACCAACAGCAGGCAAACTGGCAACTTTGACTCGTACCGGTACCGGAACTACCGTATGGGAAACACCGAGAAGCTTCTCGAGCACCTTACTGGCAAATCCCACTTCTTAACAGTAAATGTACTGCATACAAATAGATGGATAGATATAGACGTAGATATAGATATATATGTAAGACCATGATAGTGAAATAAAGAGACACATTTCAAATGGATGGAAAGCTTTCGGTAAACCTAGAGACATCATGAAAAGTAGCTTGCCAATACGTATGGAGTGAATAGTACATAACGAATGTATAATTCCAGCTATGATGTACAATTGTAAGACCCGGAAACTAACAAAATAGAAGGAAAATCAATTAATCCGTTCTCAAAGAGCAATGGAAAGGTAGAAGTTGGAAATATGTTTAAGTGACAGGAAAAGATCCACTTGGGTGAAGAGCAAAGTCAAAAACATAACGGTTGTTATAAAAGAACAGGAATGGAGGTAGGCAGGTTATATAGCAAGAAAAAGGGATAACGAATGGACCAAGAGGCTGACTGACTGGAGTGCAAAAGATTGTAAGCGTAGCAGAAGAAGGTTAGACTGGAGATGAAGAAATGAGATACAGAAGCTTGCAGGTAAAACATAGCAGAGATTGTCTCAGTCAGGGAATTCGTGGAAAAGGTTGGGGGAGGCCTTTGTTCAGCAGGGGACTTGTAATGGCTGATGATACACAGTATATATATATATATATATATATATATATATATATATATATATATATATATATATATATATATCGTTAGCCATTACAAGTCCCCTCCTGAACAAAGACCTCCCCCAATCTTCTCCACGAATTCTTGACTGAGTCACTCTCTGCCATGTATTGCCAGCAAACTTCCCTATCTCATCTCTCCACCTCCTGTCTGACCTTTTCCTACTATACTTACAATCTCTAGTCTAGCCAGTCAACCTCTTGCTTCATCAGTTATCCCTTATTCTTGCTACATGACCTGTCTACCTACATTTCTGTTCTTTTACAACTTTTATAATGTCATTGACTTTAGTCTGCTCTTTCACCCAGGCTGATTCCTTTCTCTTAACGATATTCCAAACATTCACCTTTCCACTGCTCTTTGAGCTCGGATTAGTTGATTTTCCATCAATTTTGTCAGTTTCCAGGTCTCACAACCATACGTCATAGCTGCAATTATGCATTCGTTATATGCTTTTCATTTCATGCATAATGGCAAGCTGCATTTCAAGATGTCTCTGTGTTTACCTGGAGCTTTCCATCCAACTGCAATGCGTATTCTTAATTCGTTATCATGGTCTTTCGTTAGGTTTAGTATTTGCCCCAAGTATTTGTACTCCTCAACTTCTTCAAGAATTTCTTCACATATTCTGATGACAGTCTTTGGTATATTTGGATAAAACATTACTTTAGTTCTACTCTGGTTCATCTTTAGCCCTACTTTGAAACTTTCTCTGTTCAGGTCATTTACTATTTCTTGCAATGTCTCTGCTGGTTCTCACATTAGGACAATGTCATCTGCACATCTTAAATGGTTTAGCTTTTCTCCATCTATGTTTGCTCCTTTGTTTTCCCAGTCTAGCTTTCTGAAACTACTCTCCAGGCATGCTGTAAATCGGTGGCTCAACCGGTAGAGAGGTGGCCTGCAGTCCTAACGGACCTAGGTTCGAATCCCGGCTGGGGCAGGGAACAGTTTAAGGATTTGAATTTCATTAAATCAGGCTTTACTGATCTACCAGAAGACCCGCCGACATGTAAAAATACCTCCGCTAATACCAATACACCAGTCCTGTATGAGATAGCCCTAGCATGTATTCAATATGGACGATGGGTGTTAGCGCCGAAGTGGTGACATGTAGAGGTGTATGGTATGTAGGAGGACTGCTGGGCCTTGATAGCAGGCTGTGAAGCCTATGCCCAGAGTCGGACACATAATATATATATATATATATATATATAATAATTTTAGTGAAATTATATAAACCTGATACGTGCCCTTCGCAAACTTATTTTTTATTTTTTCTGAGCCTTTAAAAAACGACTGCATTTCAAGAAAGGAAAAAATAATCTTTATTAACTATACCATTATAATGATACAATATATTAGTGAGATGTAAACAAACAGGTTCTCCAACACATGCATAAAGACACAACATTAAATTCCTGCTAATCATTGTCTAGAGTGGGGAAAAAATTGTCTTTATTCAGAACAATGGAATAGGGTACATGTTCTCTTTGCATCCTACGCAGGACACATACTAGAATGGCACACAGTAGACTGCATACCTCCGCCAACGCCCTATCTTGCAATGTTAAAGAAAGTGAAAAAAAAAAAAAAAAATCTGGATCCGCATCTTTATCCGGATCCGCACCAAAATTTAATGCAGAGTATTCTGAGCCAAGGTCCAGTCTTCTACCAAGTTTCGTGGAAATCCGTCCAGTAGTTCTTGTGTAATCTTGCTCACACACCAACCAACAAACAAACAAACGGACGGGGGTGAAAATAACCCCCTGGGCGGAGGTAACAAGCAGGAAATTTGATGTGTGTCTTTTGCTTTTGGGATACAAATGTGTTAAAAATTTCTTTTCTTATACATTATTAGACTTTATTTGTATCTGATGTTTTATGACCTCGATGGAGTCACCCTAAAATTGAATATCTTAGCTGGAGTCACCATAAAACTGAAAGTCTGTAACTGCTGATAAAACAAACCTCAGTGAATCACTAAATAACAACATTCCAAACCTGAAGGCGTTAAGGAAGCTCCGTAACACCTTTTCTTGAGCGGTTTATTTTATTACACCTTACTCTTCTCTTCTGCGTTATATAAATCCTTCTTATGTCGCCATACTCTGTATCAACAATGCACAAAAGGATATTAACCATTCGTATCCATAAATAAATCGCTAAGGAAGTGGTGTTAGGGTGCTTTCTTAACCAATGAGAAAACGAGCATAGGAATAAGAGTGATATGAGTTTGGTTTTGTGAGGGCAGGGAACGTCTGATATTTCCCACGGCATCTTAATTCGTGTTTAATTATACAACCAGGCTGGATTTTTTGCCTTACTTATTTAATGGAAAAGGTGAGTGGGAAGGCAAGAGGTCGCCAGGTGCAACAAGCAGTAGTGGTGACCTTTGCTGTAAAATATCAAGTGCTATTACTGTTACAGTGCTAAACAATTTGTAGGAACACTGTAGTGCAAGCTGAACCAAACACACATACAGATCCTGCGAAGTATGAAGATAAATATAAATACTGCTTAACTCCATCAGCCAGATGAAGTAGTTTTATAAAATTCCTAATAATTCCAGGCACTAATACTCAACACACCAGCTCACTTAAGGTCCTTCTTAAGTTAAAAATAATCTCCTGGTGTACCTTGAGGAACAAATATAAGTTGTTGTTGTAGTAAGGGAGCGCAGAACAAAACTTGGAAGTGATGGACAGGAGAAATACTGTACTTTATTCCTATCTAACTGGATCTGGTAAATTCCTCACACGAAGCTCCCAGGATCGACAGATATGACAATAAAACATCAGTGGACGATGAACTTAAGTAAAACAATATCCACATTTAGTGAGTGGCAATGGAACACAAGGCTTTAGGGATGAAAATTAAGATATACCTGAGCAATTAAACTGTGAGTCAGCCCAAAAGCGTTAAATATGCAATCCATCAAATTAAATCCACTTATTGTTATTGCTATCGTATCGAAGTATTTTATCCTGTAATTAGAGTTTGTTAGTGCAGGATGAACAAGATACATGGGGAGTTTGTTAAGTGTCCATTCTTTGTCCCACCTGGAAATGGAAATAATAATTACGATGGAAAATACTGAAAAGTGTGTTTTTTGCATCTCAGTTCTTGTTTGATTGGTTCTGATTCCATATTCAAGCTACCTGTAAATCTCTCTCTCTCTCTCTCTCTCTCTCTCTCTCTCTCTCTCTCTCTCTCTCTCTCTCTCTCTCTCTCTCTCTCTCTCTCTCTCTCTCTCTCTCTCTCTCTCATGGTCGGAACAACTCTAGCACTATTCCAACTAATGACAGATAACTTTATTCACCCGAGAGTAAGCCATAGGAACCTCAGAGTTAACAAGTCGTTCAATGTAGTTATGAAAAAATCCATTTCATATAATTACACAGGACCACATATCACCGACCTGCCTCGCTGTTCAATTTAGATTTTATATGGAAATTATACAGAGGATGCGGCAACTCCCTTCACAAAATTGTTGCTGTGTATGCGTACTTGACCAGAGAGAGAGAGAGAGAGAGAGAGAGAGAGAGACGTCCCCTGCATTACTGATCACTCGCATCAGTCTCTTTATAGGGCCCATATAGGAACTAATGACACTATTTCTCTCCACTTGTTTACAATCTCACATTTATTTATCGCTTTAAAATGTCAAGAGTTAAATACCCGTGTAAGTCAAGAGCTGTGAAAATAATGAGAAGACTTGGATGAAATAATTAACATCAGATTCGACTATTTATTATCTTAGCTTCGGACTCTCCTTAATTCTTTTCTCACCTTTAGATTTCTGTGTGTGTGTGTGTGTGTGTGTGTGTGTGTGTGTGTGTGTGTGTGTGTGTGTGTGTGTGTGTGTGTGTGTGTGTGTGTGTGTGTTTTCCTCCCACCTTCAGTGTCTCCTTGAGTCTTGCTTACCATATACTCCATTCCTCTCTCACCATCAGGCTCCTTCATATATATCTCACCTTCAGAGTTCATGATTCTTGTATACCTTCACACACTATTCTTGATTCATATTTTATTCTCATCTCTAAAACTCTTGATTCCTCTTTCACATCCAACCTCTGTTCCTCCTGCACCTTTAGATTTCATTCTTCTTCTCCGTTTTTAATCTCTCCTCGATTCTTCTCAAACTTTCAGACACCTTAAGTCATCTCCCACCTCCAGATTATTTTATTCTCTCGTCTGCAGCCTCTCCCTCACTCCTCATCTTCAGCATCATCTCGATTACCTCTCATTTTCTCCCCAATTCTTCTTGCATCCACAGTCTCTCATCTTCAGCCACCCTCGATTTCTCTCATCTCCAGCCTTTCCTTGACTCATTTCTTCAAGCTACTCATCCATCCTTCTCTCGCTGAAAGAATTGTCTTGATTTTCTTTTATCTTAAATTTCATTTCCAGAAGTCTCTGTTCCTTTCTTCCTTTCTTGATTCTGCTGTCTGTCTGCTTGTCTGTCTTTCTCTGCCTCTATCTGCCTGTCTGTCTGTCTTTTTCTGTCTCTATCCTTATTTCTGTCTGTCTCATACTATCCTGCCTCCCACACCATCTCACTCTCCTCGCCTCTGATATACCCTACTCAGTCTTATCTTAATTGCTTTTCTCACATCACCACTTGGCCACTTTAATTACAAGTGTGGAAATAAGTGGTAGACCAAGCATCCCACCACACCACCTACCTGCACCATTACTATCTCTAATTACGACTGAAGGACAGAAGAAATTATGTTATTATTAGTGACTGATATTGTGGTGAAAATTATTGTGCGTGTGTGTGTGTGTGTGTGTGTGTGTGTGTGTGTGTGTGTGTGTGTGTGTGTGTGTGTGTGTGTGTGTGTGTGTGTGTGTGTGTGTGTGTGTGTGTGTGTGTGTAATCTCCCCACCACACCTACTTTCTCTGTTAATAACTCTAACTAGACAGAAATGGAAGTAAACAGAGAGGAACTGGCTGTGTCTGATTTTGTAACGGAAATGTGTGTGTGTGTGTGTGTGTGTGTGTGTGTGTGTGTGTGTGTGTGTGTGTGTGTGTGTGTGTGTGCTTATCTTAATAAATATTCTCATATTCATGAAACAGGGTCGTCAGTACTTAGCTGAAACTGAAATAGGAACCTTAATTGTAAAGTGACGGTTGTGTTGTATTCCTGGAGAAATATTTGTCGTGTGCTTTCCTTTCCAGGCCCAGGGCAGGGATAGGCAAATGGTGTGTATATGTGCTAAGGATATCTTTGTAGTGTAGTGCGTTGTTTTTGACGAACATTGCAAACTGAGACTTGTATTCTCGTTGGGTAAGGAAGTTCCCTAACACCTCTTCCTTAGTGATTTATTTTTCGACATGACTGGTTAATATCCTTTTGAATTATATATATGTAGAGTATGTAGATAATGGAGGGATTCCTATAAAACGGAAGAGTACTGAAAGGTGTAATAAACAAAATAAATCCCTTAAGAAAAGGTGTTACGGAGCTTCCTTAACCGACGAGAATACGGGCTAATGTGTATAACGAAATTCATTAGTCTCACTCCTCGTCCTTCGGGTTTGTAGCCTTTCGGGAAAAAATCCTTCATGAGGAGGGATGCAACAAGTGTCTGTGGTATATCTAGTGCCTTGATATGGCGTCTGGGAAGCAGGTGTGGCAAAGTAAAGGTGTGGTAAAGTACAGGTGTGGTAAATTACACGTGTGGTAAAGTACAGGTGTGGTAAAGTACAGGTGTGACAAAGGTGTGGTAAAGTACAGGTGTGATAAAGGTGTGGTAAAGTACAGGTGTGGTAAAGTACAGGTGTGATAAAGGTGTGGTAAAGTACAGGTGTGGTAAAGTAAAGGTGTGGTAAAGTACAGGTGTGGTAAAGTAATGGTGTGGTAAAGTACAGGTGTGGTAAAGGTGTGGTAAAGTAAAGGTGTGGTAAAGTAATGGTGTGGTAAAGTACAGGTTTGGTAAAGTAAAGATGTGGTAAAGTACAGGTGTGGTAAAGTAAATGTGTGGTAAAATAAAGTTTGGGAAGCAGGTGTGGTAAAGTACAGGTGTGGTAAAGTACAGGTGTGGTAAAGTACAGGTGTGGTAAAGTAAAGGTGTGGTAAAGTACAGGTGTGGTAAAGTAAAGGTGTGGTAAAGTAAAGGTGTGGTAAAATAAAGTTTGGGAAGCAAGTGTGGTAAAGTAAGGGAATTGGCAGACTAGAGGAGGGGGTTGGAATATTTGAAGCCATTCCTGTGCTAACTAACCTAAGTCGTATTGCACATCCTGTATTACTGATGCCAAATACCTGGGACAGCATCTTAGCTTGGGCAGGCTGGAGGGTTGAGGTTGAAATGAGAGAGAGAGAGAAAGAGAGAGAGAGAGAGAGAGAGAGAGAGAGAGAGAGAGAGAGAGAGAGAGAGAGAGAGAGAGAGAGAGAGAGAGATTATAAGTAGGGAAGACTAATTACTAAGTCCTATACTAACTCTCAGCTGAATAAAATCGTCTGCCAGTTCTTGTAATAAACCATTGGAGTTGTTCACACTATGAGAGGGTTATTAACACACTGCCACACCAACCACCACACGAACCACATCCCAAACCAACCACATTTCCATTGCTCTACCACAGTACCACACCAAGCACCACATAAACCATCTCACTACCTCAACAACTACTATACATAGTACCACCTTAACCATCAGTTCACCACAGTACTACCACATCAACCACAACAGCAACCTATCACACTTCCATGGCTCTACCCCAGTACCACACCAAGCACCACATCAACCCCCTCACTACCACAACCACTACCACACACAGTAGCAGCTTAACCATCATTTCACCGCAGTACCACACAACCACCAAACTGCCACAACCACTACCACACTTCCCCACCACACTACCACATTTGGGGTGGTGTTCGAGTTGGTATTACAAGCTCCTTTGCATCTGTTCCGTACCGATTCATTCTGTACATTTCATCTCAGTATCCTTTTGTATTATTATTGAGGCAAATAATATAGTTAATGGTGATGTAGAGAAACTACGAGAGAATGTCATGGTTTAATATTCAAACTAAATCGCTACAGAAGAGATGCTAGGAATCCTCCCATGTCACACAGAATACGACCACCATTACCTCACAGCCAAACCACCCTAATGTCACCAGCACCAAGCCAGCACCAAACCACCACCACCACACCCACACACTCAGCACCACACCACCACACAACCACCACATGCCACCACACTCATACACCCAGCATCACGTCAGCACCACACCACCACACAACCACCACATGCCACCACACCCACACACTCAGCATCACGTCAGCACCACACCACCACACAACCACCACATGCCACCACACCTATACACCCAGCATCACGTCAGCACCACACCACCACACAACCACCACATGCCACCACACCCACACACTCAGCATCAAGTCAGCACCACACCACCACACAGCCACCAATTGCCACCACACCCACACACTCAGCACCACATCACCACACATCCACCACATGCCACCACACCCACACACCCAGCATCACGTCAGCACCACACCACCACACAACCACCACATGCCACCACACCCACACACTCAGCATCACGTCAGCACCACACAACCACCACATGGCACCACACCCACACACCCAGCAGGGCCCAGCAATGTACCATTCAGCAGTACAATAGTTCATTTGGCCGTTGTGGTGTGTACAGAGGACAGGGGACAATGCTGGCGGCTCCTATATCTTAGCGGTTTAGCTCCCTAACTCGTCTTCCTTACCGATTTATATTTGGCTACGGCTGGCTAATATAATTTTATACGTTATTTATGCAGAGTATGATGATATTTTAGGGTAGCTCTACATCGAGTGGCAAGCCAAATGATTTCCTATAAAACAGGAAAGCTTTTACAACGCTGAGTGGTAACCATATAACCAACCGACAAGTGTTCCCTATGTGACAACAAGTGGGTTGGCGGAGGGTTAGTGCCCCTCCCCGGAAAACAACTAAGTAAAAATACGAACAAGAAGCCTCGGACCAGGAATGACCAAAAGATGACGACTAAGGACCGACAAAGGATGGCGTCGTGAAATGTAAGGGGAGCAAATGATGGGGTGAAAGAGAAAGAGGTTGCCCAGGTGCTTGAAGGTGCGAAAGTGGATGTATGTGGATTAACTGAAACTAAATAGCAAGGTGAGAGTGTGAGAGAATGGGAGTATGGATGGAGTATATGCGCACGAGTAGGTGCGAATGAGAGGGTAAAAGGACTGTGTATTGCTGTGAGTAACAGATGGAAGGAGAATATAAGAGAGTATGGATCCGTTGGCTCAAGGATTTTGTGGGTAAGATTGAAAGTTGGAATACAATTGTGGGCGATTGTGTGTGCGTATGCATCAACGCAAGATCGTGCAAGGAGAGTGAGAGAAGAGTTCTGGATAAATGTGGAAGTGTGCACGAAAAAGTTTGAAAGGAATGAGAGAGTGTTTTTGCTTGGTGATATGAATGGTACAGTAGGGAATGTGAAGGTAGATGGAGTAGTTGGTGAGTGGGGTGTGCCTGTTGAGATAGATGAGAATGACAGTGCGTTAGTGGACATTTGTGCTGGGAGGGGTTTGGTGATACCCAATACCCTCTTCAGGCACAAATGATCCACAGGTATACATGGCGAGTGATGAGAAGGGTGGGTGGTGAATTGAATGAAAGGAAGACAATGATTGATTATGTGTGTGTGGATGAAAGGATGCGAAGGTGTGTAATGGATGCAAGAGCATATAGATATTGGGGGAGTGGACTTTCTGACCACCACCAAGTGGTGGTCAGAATCAAAGTTCAAGTAAAATGGAGAAATAGAAGAAGGGAAGTACGGGAAGAAGGAGTAGATGCAAGGAGAGTGGAAAGGCCGTGGCTGCCCAAGGGCGCAACTATGGGGCGCCAAGACCCGGCTATTGGCCGTGCCCTGAGTGGGGGACTCAGCGCGCCTCTGGACGCCTTTGGAGTGGCTATTGGCTGTTTGATGAAGGTGGGAGCAGCTTTCGGCCGTCTCCTGCAGGAGGGACGGTGAGCGGCTATCGGCCGTCTCAAGGGCGGCACCTTCGGAGTGGTTATTGGCTGTCTGACGAAGGCGGGAGCGGCCTCTTGCCGTCTCCTTCTGCCGGAGGAATGAGCAGCTTTCGGTCGTCTTGGGGGCAGCACCTTCAGTGTGGCTATCGGCCGTCTGACGAAGGCGGGAGCGACTATAGGCCTTCTCCTTCAGCCGGAGGAATGAGCGGCTTTCGGCCGTCTCGGGGGCAGCACCTTCGGAGTGGCTATCGGCCGTCTGATGAAGGCGGGAGCGACTATAGGCCGTCTCCTGCAGGAGGGGGTGTTGGGAGGCTATCGGCCGTCCCAGGAAGGACACCTTCTGACGAAGGCAGGAGCGACTATCGGCCGTCTCCTTGTTACCTTCAGGCCGGTGAGACACCGGTTCCTTTACGAGGGGTGGGCGGCTATCAGCCGTCCCTACAGAGAAGGCACCTTTCTGTAGAAGGCTGAAGCAGCTATCGGCCATCTCCTGAGGGGCGCCAGTTGGAGCTGGAAAAACAGCTCCACCCTGAGCTGATCTGGCAATCCCACTCCCTGGAGGTAGTGTCATCTTCCTGCTAGGGCAACAGTGAGGCGGTTGAGTGCTATAGAGGCGTGCAGCCTGGGCTGACTTATGCCGTTGTCGCACGGCATCCCGTGATTCGGCTGCGGCTACTCCGTGGGGTCCGGGTGGGGGTGTCGGTGAGTTTCCGGGGGAAACTATGCTGTTTGGGTGTCGGCGGGTTTCTGGGGACACTATATTGTAAGTCACGCACATCAGTTTTAGTGGTGGTAGTGATGATGATGATGATGATGGTGATGATGATGATGATGATGATGACGATATGATGGTAGTGGTGGAAGTGTGATGATTTGGATGATGATGGTGATTATTTTGACGAAGATGGTGAGGTTGTGATGACAGTGATGAGTGATAATTGTCATGATGAGGCTGTTAGTAATGGCAGATGATACTGATAATAGTAGTGATTGTAGTGATGATGATGATAGACGCCTGAGAGTGTTAATCCCTGTTAGGTAACGTTAAGTAGAGTGAGTCATAGGAGCCTGAGAGTGTTAATCCCTGTTAGGTAACGTTAATTAGAGTGAGTCATAGGAGCCTGAGAGTGTTAATCCCTGTCAGGTAACTACTCCTCATTACCTGAGTGCATTTCCGGTTGAACAGGCCTAAATAATACAGGGTGGTCCAAAAACAGCGCTCCACTAGAAACTCACCTGGCGCCTTCTTTGGTGTTAGGGGGATGGCTGTGTCTGCTGGTGTGGGTGAGCGGGTGACAGTAGAAGTAGGAAAGAAATGATGCAATATAGACATTGATATGGCAGAGTGAGCCGTCGCCGCCACACGCAAATCAACCCAGGCAGTGGAAGAGCAGCGTTATCTATGAACCATCGGGTATATACAGAAAGCCAAAGATTTCCTGCTGCCATTTTTTTTATTCCAGTTCATTGTGTCTTTATCTGAGCCAAAAGATTTGTGGCGAGAAATTGTCCGTTTGTATTTATTTTGTATTGTTATCTTTCCAGGAATTTCCTGTCATTTATCATTTTACTTATACCAACACTTGAGTCAATATACTCTCTCTCTCTCTCTCTCTCTCTCTCTCTCTCTCTCTCTCTGTTGTATTTGTTTTCATGAAGATCATTGCTCTATTTGCCCAATTTATCCTTCGTCTTTCACAGACACGTATGTTATGGGGTTATCCCAACAATAAGTGGGCATTAGCATTGCCTGTAGGAGGGGATTTAGCACATGGGGAGACGGTGGCGGTCGCGGGGGGAAAGGAGGGGTAGGGGCAGGGAACCAGGAGAGAGAGAGAGAGAGAGAAAACCAGCAATTTCCAAAAGCCAATAAGGTCGACATACTCAATTTTCAGTCAGAATTCTCAGCCTTAGGACATCATGTTTTGGCCCTCTTGTCCATAAAGTCGAGAATGCTGTAATGCACAATGGGATACTCCGCCTTACTGCACCGATAACTCCTTGAGAACTGGGAAAGCTTTGCGTTGCCTGCTGGTTATAACGTAGGATATAACGAATAGAGCCATAGCACTGTCTCTTTCTGATAGTGAGCTACGTGAAAGGATATAGAGCCATAGCACTGTCTCTTTCTGATAGTGAGCTACGTGAAAGGATATAGAGCCATAGCACTGTCTCTTTCTGATAGTGAGCTACGTGAAAGGATATAGAGCCATAGCACTGTCTCTTTCTGATAGTGAGCTACGTGAAAGGATATAGAGCCATAGCACTGTCTCTTTCTGATAGTGAGCTACGTGAAAGGATATAGAGCCATAGCACTGTCTCTTTCTGATAGTGAGCTACGTGAAAGGATATAGAGCCATAGCACTGTCTCTTTCTGATAGTGAGCTACGTGAAAGGATATAGAGCCATAGCACTGTCTCTTTCTGATAGTGAGCTACGTGAAAGGATATAGAGCCATAGCACTGTCTCTTTCTGAAAGTCAGCTACGTCAAATTAACTGCAAAAGGACGAAGATCGAGACCAAATTCAGATGGAAAACAGCTTAGCCAAAGGAGGAAAATCTGAGCCAAGTTGAGGTGAATATAGTATAGGAGAGGTTAGCGTTGCCTGCTGGTTATAACGTAGGATATCGTGAAACTGGATACTTGTTAATATTATTATTATTATTATTATTATTATTATTATTATTATTATTTGGCCAAGCGTTATAAATTTAATAAGGTAAATAAAATCGCATGCCGGCATCAAAACTGTCCCATGTCAAGCCAGGCCAAGCCAGCCAAGCCAAACTTAACCCCACCTCACCTCACCAGATTAACCTACTCTAACTTAACTTGATCTGACTGAATTTAACTTGACCTCAGTCTTACCATCCTCTTTGTTTTAACCCGGTGACAGTCCACCCTTGTGTGTGTGTGTGTGTGTGTGTGTGTGTGTGTGTGTTGTCTTATCAGAGATAGTGGTCCGGGTGGCTTATCTTGAAGGGGGACAATGAAGGGGACGAGAGGAGGGGAGGATACAGGGAGGCCGAGAAGAAAGAAGAAGAGGAAGGAGGAGAGAGAGAGAAAGAGGATGAGGAAGAGACATGAGGGAGGGGAAAAGAAAAAGAAGGGTGTAGGGAAGAAAAGGTTGAGAGAGAGAGAGAGAGAGAGAGAGAGAGAGAGAGAGAGAGAGAGAGAGGAAAAACGAGGGCAGGTAGGTCAAAGAGGGGATAAAAGAAATGAAAGTTAGGAGAGGGGAAAAGAGGGTTGGCAGAAGAGGAGGGAGGAAGAGGAGTGAAAGGAACTGGGGTGAGGGGAGGGGAGGGGCAAAGGAGAAAGAGGAGTTGGAAGACGGAAGAGGTTTGGTGGGGAGAGAGAAAGAAGGGGAGAGGGAGAAAGAGTAGAAGGTGAGGAGAAAGGAAAATGGATGTGGGGAATGGGGATGAAATGCCAGCTGGAGTTGCTTATCTTCAGAAGGAGAGAGGAAAGGAGAAGGGGGAGGGGAAGACGAGAGGGGTAGGGGTAGTGGAGGGAGGGATGGGGTAGGGGAGAGGTGGGAGGGGTAGGGGAGAGGGAGCAGGTAAACCTTGGAGCCCCAGGTGACGTTGTCAGTATACGGTAAACCAGGTGTTGGTTTTGGTCGTTCGGTCGCTCAGGAAAAAATTGCGTGAGCCGTTTGGAAAATTTGGAAGACTTGGGAAGACTAAAAATACAAAAGAACATAGTGAGGTCAATGAAAGATGGTAAGTCCTTTGCGAGATTTTGAAAAGTTTGGGAAATGATCAGTATGGTTCTTAAAAACTGATTACAGAAATGTCATTGTGATATAAGCAATTCCTTAGAAAAAATAATAACGTTGTCTAAATTTACGGCAGAAATTTAATAACGTCATGAAAGAATATTAAGTTCTTGCAAGATTTTGATTTGGTTGAAAGACTGGTAATGAATTAAGAAAAAAAGGAGAGAGAAAAGAAACAAGTATAGTATGATAAAAAGACTTTGCAATTATTTTTCTCAACTGAGTAAAATATAAAAAAAAATATGACTGTAAATTTGTAGTAATATTTCTATTCTCCACCTGACAAAGTCGGAGGAGGGTATTGTTATCACAGGTGTCCGTCCGTAGAGTTGGGTGGCAGGGCGGCTGGCCAGGTGTAGAGATTTCGTTTCTAGGCCAAAAATCTGAAAGTATTTACTATAGAGTCATGAAAATTCACAGAGTCTTATAGTGAACTGGTGTTCATTGATAGGTAGAATGCTTTGTCTTAAGTAGGTTTTTTTTTTTTAATAATGAAAAAAAGTAAAAAAAAAAAAAATGATCAGTCTTCACTAATGCATTTGCAAGGAATCTGAAGGGCAAAATTTATATTAAATGGAAAAAATATTGAATGTTTTAAGTTTTAACGTCTCTTTGTTATGGAGGGGGGGGAGGGGTGGAGGGCAGATATGTGCTTGTTTATGTGTGCAGAGAGGTGGGAGATATGTGCTTGGTCAGGTGGAGGGTTTAGACAGCGTAGCGTTGCATTATCTCATACAGGCAGTAGAAGACTTGGATTCTAGGCCTGAGAATATTGCTGTATTTATGTGATGTCAAAATTCTTTCGTTGTCTCAGTCTTACATTCGACTTAGGGAAATGTTGAGTCTGGAAGATTATGAAGAAACGGGAAGACTGCTTTTAGTTACAGCAGACTTTTTGATGTGTTACTGATAGCAAAAACCTCTCGTTGCCGGAACTCACTCTCTCTCTCTCTCTATCTCTCTCTCTATCTATCTATCTATCTATCTATCTATCTATCTCTCTCAAACACACACAAGCCTTTCTCATATAACCTATCTTATCTCTCCACCTCTTTTGTTGGACTTTATGAAGATCTTTGCGCGATTGTGATTCATATCATTTGCTTAATTATAAAATTATGAGAGAGAGAGAGAGAGAGAGAGAAAGTATATGTACCCGAATGTGTGTGTGTGTGTGTGTGTGTGTGTGTGTGTGTGTGTGTGTGTGTGTGTGTGTGTGTGTGTGTGTGTGTGTGTGTGTGTGTGTGTGTGTAATCTAAATCCTCTAAATCATCATCTAAATCCCATAATTTAAACCCCATGCCTCTCACCATGGCACTTAAATTCTCACTCTCTAGATAACAGTTAAGCTCTTTGGAACAAGAGAGAGAGAGAGAGAGAGGGAGAGAGAGAGAGAGAGAGAGAGAGAGAGAGAGAGAGAGAGAGAGAGAGAGAGAGAGAAGAAAGAGAGAGAGAGAGAGAGAGAGAGAGAGAGAGAGAGAGAGAGAGAGAGAGAGAGAGAGAGAGAGAGAGAGAGAGAGAGAGAGAGAGAGAGAGTTAAGCCCTGTGTGCAGACTTTATGGCCTGCCTTGTATAACGTCTGCAGATCCTCATTGGGTGGCATTAGTAGTGGTATTGGATATTTGGTAACGTCTTTTCCTGAGTGTATGTTATTGATGCAATCTGCCGTGATATTATTGCAATATCAATAAACATATAGGACAATTTTAAGATGCAGAAATAAATGGCTAGGGAGAAGGTGCTGCAAGGCCTCCAGTGCCACTGAACACAGTTTGTTGCCATTCCAAGCTGCCCTCCTGCATGTACCTGTAATTCTCTTTGGCCTACCGTGTTGTCTACGGTGGTATAGAATTGTGTGAAATCAACTGAAACAGAAGACTAAACTTGTTCTGATTATGAAGGCGTTGGCTGACGTTGAAAGTATTAAGTAAGTGGCTCCTATAACCCACCTTCAGCTGACTACAACTGTGTGACGTTAGTTGTAATACAGTACTAGACACGTACCTAGCATGGAAGGCTTGACTTTTATCCTACCATACAAACCTTGGATAGGACGTGTTCCTTCCCCATAATATTATAGAGAGAGAGAGAGAGAGAGAGAGAGATGTTCAGCAATGTGTAGTGTGTGGCCGTGGAAGGTAGTGTGGTTCCCTGCTCTGTCTCTGTCTGTCTCTCTCTCTCTCTCTCTCTCTGCTTCATGACTGTGAAGTGTTCCTGTTTTGTGTGATGTCCTCCTATTTTTCTTTTCTCTTCCATTTTCCCTGACCTTCTTCATTATTATTTTACATTCTCATCCACTAATCTCTTTCGACTATTTCCATGCTTCTTTACATCATTTCTCTTTACTTGCTACCTTCCTTAATTCCTTCTTTCCTTTTTTCTTTCCTTCCTTTCTTCCATCCTTTCTTCCTTCCTTCTTTCCTTTCCTTTTTCCATTCTTTCATGTTTCCTTTCTTTCTTCCATCCTCTTTTTTCTTTCCTTATTTCCTTCATTCCTTCCTTTTTCCTTCCTTTCATTCTTCCCTCTTTCCTTCCTCCCTTCCTTTCTAGCTTCCCTCCTTCCTTCCTCCATTCCTTTCATTCATCCTTTCTTCTTTCTTTCCTCCCATCCTTCCTTCCTTGTTTTCTTCCTTCCTTTCTTCTTTCCTTCCTTCCTTTCTTCCGTAGTTCTTCTCCACCTCTCTCTCTGTACCTCCTCTCTTACTTTCTTTGCCTCCACTTCATCATGTCCCATCTTCTCATCACTTCCTCTTTCTCCTCTATCCTCTCATGTATTCTTCTGTCTCTCCTCTTCCCCTTTCTCTTAATCACCCACTCTTTCCTTTCATCTTGTCTCCTAATTCCTCGCAAACCATCTTCCTCTCTCTCTCTCTCTCTCTCTCACACACACACACACACACACACACACACACACACACACACACACACCTTACATACACATCTCATACTACCACACAACAGAGCCCTAGTACACAGTGCAATATCTCACACTGCTTTGACAGCATGACACTCATGAATCTCGACATTACTTTGTAAAGTGTGAGTGAGTGAATGAGTGGATGTAGTAGCTGCAGCCGCAGACTCATGTTGAATGTGAACCCAGTGGACTCCAGACCCAAATTTCCCTCCTGCAGCCCACCATCTTCCTTTGCGGGGAGAGGGAAGTAATAGAGGGAAGCTTGTTTACACGTACCCAGGCAGTTGAGCCGCTTGGTTATATTGGGGTCACCACATGAAGGCGTCCCTCTCCAGCACCAAAGTGTGAGTGAAGAAGTATACACAAGGACTTATACATAGCCTAAACTCAACAGTGTTTATGAATATTGGCCTGCACTTCCAGAAATAAAGCCTCCAATGTAGTGTCAGCAGGATGAAGTACTTAAAACTGAGGTAGGTTATGATTTGGTGGACAGTCCTGGGTTTGACGTGGGTTTTCATGGCTAATCTGTGTTTAAGGATGGTGGGGTAGTGCTGTGTGTGTGTGTGTGTGTGTGTGTGTGCGTGTGTGTGGGTTTTACTTAGAACCCCTCATGACTAATCTATCAAACTATCTATCTATTGCCAGACGCCTCAATCCCGTTCTGGGTGGCCACAAACAAATCGCCTCCATGTTGCCCTGTTCCCCGCCATTTCACTCCCCTGCTCCCAACTCACACCCCTCTCTCTTATATACCTCTCCACCTTATCCCTCCATCTCATCCTCGGCCTCCCCCTCCCTCTTCCCCCCTCCACCTTAATCACATTCACTCTCTTCGTCAGTCTTTCACCCTCCATCCTCTCCACATGGCCAAACCACATCAGTGTGTTCCTCAAAACGCTTCCTATCACATCCACATCCACACCACAACGCTCCTTTATATCCTCATTCGTCAGCCTGTCTCTCCATGTTACTCCCCAGGCTCCTCTCAAATAACTTCTTTCCACTGCTCTCACTCTTGACTTGTGTCTTTCGAACAACGTCCAAGCTTCACTTCCATACGTTAGAGTAGATATCACAATTCTGTCAAGTAGTAACTTTTTCACTTCCATGCTCAATTCCTTGTTTCTTATCGGTGCTTTCAAAGAACCAGCAACCTTTCTTCCCTGCTGTACCCTTTCAAGCACTTCACCTTCCAAACCTCCATCCTTACTCATCACACTACCCAAGTACTTAAACGTATTCACATTTTCCAATTCCTCACCATCCAACCTCGCTGTACATTCACTGACTTCACCTCTCTCAAAGACCATCGCTTTACTCTTCCCTACACTCACCTTTAGATTCCGTTTCTCACACACTCTCCCAAACTCATCCACTAAGCCTTGCAGCTCCCCTTCGTCTTCACTCAACAACACAGTATCATCTACAAACAACAGTACAGGGAGTTTCCAAACACTATCCTCTCTCACCATGGCCACTCCAACATCCACTACCCTACCTTGTATATACCTCTTTTATTACCCCATCCATGTACAGATTGACACATCCCTGTTTCAACCCAACCTTCAAAGAGAAAAATTCACTTAGTTTGCCATCCACACGCACTGCAGCCTTAGCACCATCATACATACTCTTCACAGCATTCAACAACTTCCCATCTACTCCATATATTCTTAACACTTTCCACAACCCTTGTCTATCCACACTGTCATATGCTTTCTCCAAATCCATGAACGCCGCATACAACTTCTTTCCCTTCTCTAGAAACTTCTAATCTACTGTATCATTATAGATTGATGGGGTAATGTGTGTGTGTGTGTGTGTGTGTGTGTGTGTGTGTGTGTGTGTGTGTGTGTGTGTGTGTGTGTGTGTTATTTGGAACCCCTTTTGACTAATCCCTGTAGGTCAATGGGTAGTGTGTGTGTGTGTGTGTGTGTGTGTGTGTGTGTGTGTGTGTGTGTGTGTGTGTGTGTGTGTGATTTGCAGCTTTTGTTTATGGTTAGTAATTGGTTGCAGTCCCATAACGCCGTGTTTATCATCGTCTTGCTGCCATCAAATGATTGTATTCCATTTAGGACAGCCCCATCCATCCATCGTCTAATCATATGCCTCCCATGAGGAGCGTAGGAGCCCAGGGCTAGGCAAGTGGCTCCGGACATTTAAGATGAGAATGACCAACCTCACTCATCCCTGAGAGGGATTATGTAAGCAATACACCCCAACCAACCCTTGGATGTAAACCTATACCTAGTGAATCCGATTGGAGCGCCTTAATTACCCACTAAACCACTAGGCGCCATAATTTCGTTATATGGTTACCACTGAATGTGGTAAATGATTTCTGATGCACAGGAAACCATTTAGCTCGTCACTCAGTGTACAGTCACCCATAGTTACACGGAGGAGGAAAGAGTAAAGGAATGAAAGACAGAAGAGGGAGTGTAAAGTCACCCGTAGGCAGAAGGAAGAGGATAGAAAGAAGCAAAAAAGACAAAAGAGGAAGGAAGGAAGAGAGGAGAGGGCAGACACCCAAAGAATCACTACATCGAGTGAGTGGATGGTGAGCGCCTAACCTACCAAAATGGACAGCCTCCCAATGTAAAAAAGTTAATGAAGGATTTATCTAATAATTTCAGTTCGAAGAATAAAGTTGTTTGTACATAAGATTAAAATAATAACGTTAAATGATTTAGTGTTAATATGAAAGCAACCTGTCATTTGTGTTGTCAGCTTATCATCATAGTAATTCGTTTAGTGGAAAAATCTTGATAACAGGTTAGGAAGCGAACTTTTTTTGCCAGTTATATAGGTAGTTACTCGTCTTGATAGCCATGTTGGTTTTCGACTCTTCATATTCATAGCCATCCTGTTATCTTGATAGTTTGTCAGAGGAATCATCTTCATGCGAGCTAACTTTGAAGTCGACTCATTTTGGTATTAAACTAACCAACTTAGTAGCCACTTTCCTAGCCAGTCCATCATCATGTTACTCGTACAGTAGCAGGTTGTGTGCACCTTTACACACTCAGTTCTATTAAACAGCTCGTATTATTCAATTCTGTAGCCAGCTCATGATCTTGGAATCTATTGTATTCGAAAGCAAAATCAGGTATTCCGTCCACAGTATCAGTGAACATGCATTGTGCCCAGGTACCTCACAGACCCCCCTAGAACTAGCTCAATAAAGTCGATGAGAGAGAGAGAGAGAGAGAGAGAGAGAGAGAGAGAGAGAGACCTCACAGACCCCCCCCTAGAACTAGATCAATAACGTGTATGAGAGAGAGAGAGAGAGAGAGAGAGAATTAATATCTTGTTTTGTCGGGTGTTTGAGAGTAGGAATGGATATTTGCTAAGTGTCCCCCCCCCTCCCATCTGTCAGTCCATCTGTCAAGTGTTGCATTGTGTTATGATACGGGTGATAACGGTTACGGAATTATTAACACTGATCTTTTGACTTTACACATATCCCCCTCTCTCGCCCCAACCAGTCCCTTCCCTTCCCTTCCCTTCCCTCATCATCTTCCTTTTCCCTTCCCTTCCCTTCCAACGTAGTGATATTGGTACTGAATGAAGGATTTCTAATTGATGACTGATGATGATGACGAGTACAGTGATGGTGTTGATGTGATTATGGTAATAACAGTGATGATGGATATGATAGGGGGAGGTGTGTTAATGGTGATAATGATGACGATGATAGTTGTGATAGCTAATGATGGTGATGGTGGATGCATGATAGTGATAATGAGGTAATCATACTGGTGGTTTTGGTGGTGGTGATGATGATGACGATGATGATCATGATAATGATGATGATGATGAAGATGATGTGATGATTTGGATGACGAAAGAGATTTTTTTGACGAGTATGGTGATGCTCTGATGACATTGACGAATGATAATTGTCATGATGAGGCTGTTAGTAATGGCAGACGATAATGATAATGGTAGTTATTGTAATGATGATGATGATGCTGATGATAGACGCCTGAGAGTGTGAATCCCTGTTAGGTAACGTTAAGTAGAGTGAGTCATAGGAGCCCGAGAGTGTTAATCCCTGTTAGGTAACGTTAAGTAGAGTGAGTCATAGGAGCCTGAGAGTGTTAATCCCTGTTAGGTAACGTTAAGTAGAGTGAGTCATAGGAGCCTGAGAGTGTTAATCCATGTTAGGTAACGTTAAGTAGAGTGAGTCATAGGAGCCTGAGAGTGTTAATCCCTGTCAGGTAACTACTCCTCATTACCTGAGTGCATTTCCGGTTGAACAGGCCTAAATAATACAGGGTGGTCCAAAAACAGCGCTCCACTAGAAACTCACCTGGCGCCTTCTTTGGTGTTAGGGGGATGGCTGTGTCTGCTGGTGTGGGTGAGCGGGTGACAGTAGAAGTAGGAAAGAAATGATGCAATATAGACATTGATATGGCAGAGTGAGCCGTCGCCGCCACACGCAAATCAACCCAGGCAGTGGAAGAGCAGCGTTATCTATGAACCATCGGGTATATACAGAAAGCCAAAGATTTCCTGCTGCCATTTTTTTTATTCCAGTTCATTGTGTCTTTATCTGAGCCAAAAGATTTGTGGCGAGAAATTGTCCGTTTGTATTTATTTTGTATTGTTATCTTTCCAGGAATTTCCTGTCATTTATCATTTTACTTATACCAACACTTGAGTCAATATACTCTCTCTCTCTCTCTCTCTCTCTCTCTCTCTCTCTCTCTCCTTAAATTGTTTTCATGGAGTTAATTGCATTATTTACCCCATATGTCCATTGTCTTTCACATACACGTATGTTGTGGAGTTATCCCAACGATAAGTGGGGATTAGCATTGCCTGTAGGAGGGGATTTAGCAGATGCGGAGAGGGTGGAGGTTTGGGTGGAGGGAAGAGAGGTACTGGCAGGGAACCAAGAGAGAGAGAGAGAGAGAGAGAGAGAGAGAGAGAGAGAGCACTGCCCAATTCCAAAAGCCAATAAGGTCGACATACTCAATTTTCAGTCAGAAATCTCAGCCTTAGGACATCATGTTTTGGTCCTCTTGTCCATAAAGTCGAGAATGCTGTAATGCACAATGGGATACTCCGCCTTACTGCACCGATAACTCCTTGAGAACTGGGAAAGCTTTGCGTTGCCTGCTGGTTATAACGTAGGATATAACGAAGTAGTTGACGTATTTTTGGTGTCTAGCCTGCTATACTCTTTTCACCGTAATTTGGTCTAATATTGTTCTCTTGTCATCGTAAAGGGTGAGATGTATCAATAGATTAATGCTGGAATGTGGTGCTAGTCACGAAGAAGAGCTGTGGAAAGGATACAGAGCCATAGCACTGTCTCTTTCTGATAGTGAGCTACGTGAAAGGATATAGAGCCATAGCACTGTCTCTTTCTGATAGTGAGCTACGTGAAAGGATATAGAGCCATAGCACTGTCTCTTTCTGATAGTGAGCTACATGAAAGGATATAGAGCCATAGCACTGTCTCTTTCTGATAGTGAGCTTCGTGAAAGGATATAGAGCCATAGCACTGTCTCTTTCTGATAGTGAGCTACGTGAAAGGATAACGAGGGTTTGTAGAAGAAAAGCAGTTCTCATGCCATACCTAATGAAAATATATGAGTAGCCTACATTTTATAGCAAGTATGTGGCATCACAGGGAGGCTTTCACAGTCTCATGAGATAAAATTATGCTGCACATCTACAATTCAAAAGAGACCTCAATAGCGAGTCACTTAAAACTCGATAACCAAGCACAAATCATGCATGAGAGAGTTCCCTGGGATCCTTGCCATAATAAAATACCGCTGTATGCTTGTATGTATTACAAACACCTTAACTAAAGTTTTGAGGGGTAGATAACGCTGATGAGAGGCTCGAAGCTTCCTTACGACCGTGCTGAATGGGCTTTAGGACTGCTTGGTACCAGTCGTAAATTTTGATGGAGTTTCGACCAGAGATAGTCCCGCTGACGTCACAACATGTCGCCCAAACTGTTTTGAACATCGCAGACGGCAGCCATTGTGAACACAGGTGATGACTGTCTCTTTCTGATAGTGAGCTACGTGAAAGGATATAGAGACATAGCACTGTCTCTTTCTGATAGTGAGCTACGTGATAGGATATAGAGCCATAGCACTGTCTCTTTCTGATAGCGAGCTACGTGAAAGGATATAGAGCCATAGCACTGTCCCTTTCTGATAGTGAGCTACGTGAAAGGATATAGAGCCATAGCACTGTCTCTTTCTGATAGTGAGCTACGTGAAAGGATATAGAGCCATAGCACTGTCTCTTTCTGATAGTGAGCTACGTGAAAGGATATAGAGCCATAGCACTGTCTCTTTCTGAAAGTCAGCTACGTCAAATTAACTGCAAAAGGACGAAGATCGAGACCAAATTCAGATGGAAAACAGCTTAGCCAAAGGAGGAAAATCTGAGCCAAGTTGAGGTGAATATAGTATAGGAGAGGTTAGCGTTGCCTGCTGGTTATAACGTAGGATATCGTGAAACTGGATACTTGTTAATATTATTATTATTATTATTATTATTACTATTATTATTATTATTATTATTTGGCCAAGCGTTATAAATTTAATAAGGTAAATATAATCGCATGCCGGCATCAAAACTGTCCCACGTCACGCCAGGCCAAGCCAGCCAAGCCAAACTTAACCCCACCTCACCTCACCAGATTAACCTACTCTAACTTAACTTGATCTGACTGAATTTAACTTGACCTCAGTCTTACCATCCTCTTTGTTTTAACCCGGTGACAGTCCACCCTTGTGTGTGTGTGTGTGTGTGTGTGTGTGTGTGTGTGTGTGTGTGTGTGTGTTGTCTTATCAGAGATAGTGGTTCGGGTGGCGTATCTTGAAGGAGATTAGGGAAGAGAAGGAGAGGAGGGGAGGATACAGGGAGGCAGAGAAGAATGAGGAAGAGGAAGGAGGAGAGAGAGAGAAAGAGGATGGGGATGAGATATGAGTGAGGAGAAAAGAAAAAGAAGGGTGTAGGGAAGAAAAGGTTGAGAGCGAGAGAGAGAGAGAGAGAGAGAGAGGAAAAACGAGGGCAAGTAGGTCAAAGAGGGGATAAAAGAAATGAAAGTTAGGAGAGGGGAAAAGAGAGTTGGCAGAAGAGGAGGGAGGAAGAGGAGTGAAAGGAACTGGGGTGAGGGGAGGGGAGGGGCAAAGGAGAAAGAGGAGTTGGAAGACGGAAGAGGATTGGAGAGGAGAGAGAAAGAAGGGGAGAGGGAGAAAGAGTAGAAGGTGAGGAGAAAGGAAAATGGATGTGGGGAATGGGGGTGAAATGCCAGCTGGAGTTGCTTATCTTCAGAAGGAGAGAGGAAAGGAGAAGGGGGAGGGGAAGACGAGAGGGGTAGGGGTAGTGGAGGGAGGGATGGGGTAGGGGAGAGGTGGGAGGGGTAGGGGAGAGGGAGCAGGTAAACCTTGGAGCCCCAGGTGGCGTTGTCAGTATAAGGTAAACCAGGTGTTGGTTTTGGTCGTTCGGTCGCGCAGGAAAAAATTGCATGAGCCGTTTGGAAAATTTGGAAGACTTGGGAAGACTAGAAATACAAAAGAACATAGTGAGGTCAATGAAAGATGGTAAGTCCTTTGCGAGATTTTGAAAAGTTTGGGAAATGATCAGTATGGTTCTTAAAAACTGAAAACAAATGTCACTGTGATATAAGCAACTCCTTAGAAAAAAAAAAAAAAAAAAACTAAATTTACTGCAGAAATTTAGTAACATCATGAAAGAATATTAAGTTCTTGCAAGATTTTGGTATGTTTGAAAGACTGGTAACGGAATTTTAAAAAAAGGAGAGAGAAAAGAAACAGGTATAGTATGATAAAAGACTTTGCAATTATTTTTCTCAACTGAGTAAAATTTTTAAAAATTTTAGTGACTGAAAATTTGTAGTAATATTTCTATTCTCCACCTGACAAAGTCGGAGGAGGGTATTGTTATCACAGGTGTCCGTCCGTCGAGTTGGGTGGCAGGGCGGCTGGCCAGGTGTAGAGATTTCGATTCTGGGCCAGAAATCTGAAAGTATTTAGTATAGAGTCATGAAAATTCACAGAGTCTTATAGTGAACTGGTGTTCATTGATAGGTAGAATGCTTTGTCTTAAGTAGGTTTTTTTTTTTTTTTTTAATAATGAAAAAGATAAAAAAAATGATCAGTCTTCACTAATGCATTTGCAAGGAATCTGAAGGGCAAAATTTATATTAAATGGAAAAAATATTGAATGTTTTAAGTTTTAATGTCTCTTTGTTATGCAGGGGGGGAGGGGGGGAGGGCAGAGATGTGCTTGTTTATGTGTGCAGAGAGGTGGGAGATATGTGCTTGGTCAGGTGGAGGGTTTAGACAGCGTAGCGTTGCATTATCTCATGCAGGCAGTAGAAGACTTGGATTCTAGGCCTGAGAATATTGCTGTATTTATGTGATGTCAAAATTCTTTCGTTGGCTCAGTCTTACATTCGACTTAGGGAAATGTTGAGTCTGGAAGATTATGAAGAAACGGGAAGACTGCTTTTAGTTACAGCAGACTTTTTGATGTGTTACTGATAGCAAAAACCTCTCGTTGCCGGAACTCTCTCTCTCTCTCTCTCTCTCTCTCTCTCTCTGACAAACACACACAAGCCTTTCTCATGTAATCTCTTTTGTTGGACTTTATGAAGATCTTGCGCGATTGTCCGAGGTTTATTGTTTGTTTTTTTAATTAGTTGTTTTCCGGGGAGGGGCACTAACCCTCCGCCAACCCTTTTAGTCGCCTTTTACGACAAGCAGGGATCCTGGGGAGTAATCTTGAAAAAAAACCTTACCCCCAGGGGGTAGGGGGAGTGTGTAAGAAACGGAATCTAAAGGTGAATGTAGGGAAGAGTAAAGTGATGGTCTTTGAGAGAGGTGAAGTCAGTGAATGTACAGCGAGGTTGGATGGTGAGGAATTGGAAAATGTGAGTACGTTTAAGTACTTGGGTAGTGTGATGAGTAAGGATGGAGGTTTGGAGGGAGAAGTGCTTGAAAGGGTACAGTTGGGAAGAAAGGTTGCTGGTTCTTTGAAAGCAGTGATAAGAAACAGGGAAGTGATCATGGAAGTGAAAAAGTTACTACATGACAGTTTTGTGATACCAACTCTAACGTACGGAAGTGAAGCTTGGACGTTGTTGGAAGGACACAAGGCAAGAGTGAGAGCAGTGAAAATGAGTTATTTATGAGGAGCCTGTGGAGTCACATGGAGAGACAGACTGACGAATGAGGATATAAAGAAGCGTTCTGGTGTGGATGTGGATGTGATAAGAAGCGTTATGAGGAACACACTGATGTGGTTTGGCCATGTGGAGAGGATGGAGGGTGAAAGAATGACGAAGAGAGTGTATGTGAGTGAGGTGGAGGGGGGAAGAGGGAGGGGGAGGCCGAGGATAAGATGGAGGGATGGGGTGGAGAGGTATATGAGGGAGGGGGGTGTGAGTTGGGAGCAGGGCAGTGAAATGGCGGGGGACAGGGCGACTTGGAGGCGATTTGTTTGTGGCCACCCCAAACGGGATTGAGGCGTCTGGCAATAGATAGATAGATAGATAAAATTATGAGAGAGAGAGAGAGAGAGAGAAAGAGACAGAGAGAGTACATGTACCCGTATGTGTGTGTGTGTGTGTGTGTGTGTGTGTGTGTGTGTGTGTGTGTGTGTGTGTGTGTGTGTGTGTGTGTGTGTGTGTGTGTGTGTGTGTGTGTGTGTTAATTGGAAACCCCTCTTGTCTAATCTACTGTATCCCTGAAGGTCAATGAGTAGTGTATGTGTGTGTGTGTGTGCGTATGTGTGTGTGTGTGTGTGTGTGTGTGTGTGTGTGTGTGTGTGTGTGTGTGTGTGTGTGTGTGTGTGTGTGTGTGTGTGTGTGATTGGCAGCTTTTGTTTTTTGTCAGTAATTTGTTGCAGTCCCATAACGCCGTGTTTATCACCATCTTGTTGCCATCAAATGATTGTATTCCATTTAGGACAGCCCCATCCATTCATCCATCCATCATCTAATCATATGCCGCCCCATGAGGAGCGTAGGAGCCCGGAGCTAGGGAAGTTGGTCCGGACATTTAAGATGAGAGTGGCCAGCCTCACTCATCCCTGAGAGGGATTATGTGAGCAATAAACCCCAACCATCCCTTGGATATAAACCTACTCCGGCTCAATCCGATTGCAGCTCCTTAATTACCCACTAAACCACCAGGCGCCTTAATTTGGTGTTATGGTTACCACCCAGTGTGGTAAATGATTTCCTGGTGCACAGGAAACCATTTGACTTGTCACTCAGTGTAGAGTTACCCATAGGCACGCGGAAAAGGAAAGAGTAAAGGAAAGAAAGACAGAAGAGACAGTGCAAAGTCACCCGTAGGCAGAAGGAAGAGGAAAGAAAGAGTCAAAGAAAGAGAGATGAGGAAGGAAGGAAGAGAGGAATGGGCAGACACCCAAAAAACCACTACATCGAGTGAGTGGATAGTGACTGCCTCACCTACCACAATGAACAGCCCCCCAATGTAAGAAAGCTAATGAAGGCTTTATCTAATAATTTCAGTTCGAAGAATAATGTTGTCTGTACATAAGATTGAAATAATAACGTTAAATGATTTAGTGTTAATATGGAAGGAACTTGTCATTTGTGTTGTCAGCTTATCATAATAGTAATTTATTTAGTTGTAAAATATTGATAACAGGTTAGGAAGCGAACTTTTCTTGCCATTTACATAGGTCGTTACTCGTCTTGATAGCCAGGTTGGTTTTCGACTCTTCATATTCATAGCCATCCTGTTATCTTGATAGTCAGTTTGGTAGAGGAATCATTTTCATGCGAGCTTACTTTGAAGTCGACTCATTTTGGTATTAAACTAACCAACTTGGTAGCCACTTTCCTAGCCAGTCCATCATCTTGTTACTCGTACAGTAGCAGGTTGTGTGCACCTTTACACACTCAGTTCTATTAAACAGCTCGTATTATTCAATTTGGTAGCCAGCTCATGATCTTGGTATCCATTGTATTGGACAGTAAAATCAGGTATTCCGTCCACAGTATCAGTGAACATGCATTGTGTCCAGGTACCTCACAGACCCCCCCCCCCCAGAACTAGCTCAATAAAGTTTATAAAAGAGAGAGAGAGAGAGAGAGAGAGAGAGAGAGAGAGAGAGAGAGAGAGAGAGAACTAATATCTTGTTTTGTCGGGTGATTGAGAGTAGGAATGGATATTTGTTAAGTGTCCCCCCCCCTCCCATCTGTCAGTCCAACTGTCAAGTGTTGCATTGTGTTATGATACGGGTGATAACGGTTACGGAATTATTAACACCGATCTTTTGACTTTACACATATCCCCCTCTCTCGCCCCAACCAGTCCCTTCCCTTCCCTTCCCTTCCCTCATCATCTTCCTTTTCCCTTCCCTTCCCTTCCAACGTAGTGATATTGGTATTGAATGAAGGATTTCTAATTGATGACTGATGATGATGACGAGTACAGTGATGGTGTTGATGTGATTATGGTAATAACAGTGATGATGGATATGATAAGGGTGGAGGTGTGGTGATGGTGATAATGATGATGATAATGATGGTAGCTAATGATGGTGATGGTGGGTACATGATATTGATAATGAGGTAATCATACTGGTGGTTTTGGTGGTGGTGATGATGATGACGATGATGATCATGATAATGATGATGATGATGAAGATGATGCGATGATTTGGATGACGAAAGAGATTTTTTTGACGAGTATGGTGATGCTCTGATGACACTGACGAATGATAATTGTCATGATGAGGCTGTTAGTAATGGCAGACGATAATGATAATGGTAGTTACTGTAATGATGATGATGATGATGATGTTCACGATAGACGCCTGAGAGTGTTAATCCCTGTTAGGTAACGTTAAGTAGAGTGAGTCATAGGAGCCTGAGAGTGTTAATCCCTGTCAGGTAACGTTAAGTAGAGTGAGTCATAGGAGCCTGAGAGTGTTAATCCCTGTTAGGTAACGTTAAGTAGAGTGAGTCATAGGAGCCTGAGAGTGTTAATCCCTGTTAGGTAACGTTAAGTAGAGTGAGTCATAGGAGCCTGAGAGTGTTAATCCCTGTCAGGTAACGTTAAGTAGAGTGAGTCATAGGAGCCTGAGAGTGTTAATCCCTGTTAGGTAACGTTAAGTAGAGTGAGTCATAGGAGCCTGAGAGTGTTAATCCCTGTTAGGTAACGTTAAGTAGAGTGAGTCATAGGAGCCTGAGAGTGTTAATCCCTGTTAGGTAACGTTAAGTAGAGTGAGTCATAGGAGCCTGAGAGTGTTAATCCCTGTCAGGTAACTACTCCTCATTACCTGAGTGCATTTCCGGTTGAACAGGCCTAAATAATACAGGGTGGTCCAAAAACAGCGCTCCACTAGAAACTCACCTGGCGCCTTCTTTGGTGTTAGGGGGATGGCTGTGTCTGCTGGTGTGGGTGAGCGGGTGACAGTAGAAGTAGGAAAGAAATGATGCAATATAGACATTGATATGGCAGAGTGAGCCGTCGCCGCCACACGCAAATCAACCCAGGCAGTGGAAGAGCAGCGTTATCTATGAACCATCGGGTATATACAGAAAGCCAAAGATTTCCTGCTGCCATTTTTTTTATTCCAGTTCATTGTGTCTTTATCTGAGCCAAAAGATTTGTGGCGAGAAATTGTCCGTTTGTATTTATTTTGTATTGTTATCTTTCCAGGAATTTCCTGTCATTTATCATTTTACTTATACCAACACTTGAGTCAATATACTCTCTCTCTCTCTCTCTCTCTCTCTCTCTCTCTCTCTCTCTCTCCATTTATTTTTTAATGGAGTTAATCGCATTCTTTATCCAATTTTTCCAATGTCTTTCACTGACACGCATGTTGTAGAGTTTTCCCAACGATAAGGGGGGATTAGCATTGCCTGTAGGAGGGGATTTAGCAGATGCGGAGAGGGTGGGGGTTGGGATGGAGGGAAGAGAGGTACTGGCGGGGAACCAAGAGGGAGAGAGAGAGAGAAAGAGAGAGAGAGAGAGAGCACTGGCAAATCCAAAAGCCAATAAGGTCGACATACTCAATTTTCAGTCAGAATTCTCAGCCTTAGGACATCATGTTTTGACCCTCTTGTCCATAAAGTCGAGAATGCTGTAATGCACAATGGGATACTCCGCCTTACTGCACCGATAACTCCTTGAGAACTGGGAAAGCTTTGCGTTGCCTGCTGGTTATAACGTAGGATATAACGAAGTAGTTGACGTATTTTTGGTGTCTAGCCTGCTATACTCTTTTCACCGTAATTTGGTCTAATATTGTTCTCTTGTCATCGTAAAGGGTGAGATGTATCAATAGATTAATGCTGGAATGTGGTGCTAGTCACGAAGAAGAGCTGTGGAAAGGATATAGAGCCATAGCACTGTCTCTTTCTGATAGTGAGCTACGTGAAAGGATATAGAGCCATAGCACTGTCTCTTTCTGATAGTGAGCTACGTGAAAGGATATAGAGCCATAGCACTGTCTCTTTCTGATAGTGAGCTACGTGAAAGGATATAGAGCCATAGCACTGTCTCTTTCTGATAGTGAGCTACGTGAAAGAATATAGAGCCATAGCACTGTCTCTTTCTGATAGTGAGCTACGTGAAAGGATATAGAGCCATAGCACTGTCTCTTTCTGATAGTGAGCTACGTGAAAGGATATAGAGCCATAGCAATGTCTCTTTCTGATAGTGAGCTACGTGAAAGGATATAGAGCCATAGCAATGTCTCTTTCTGATAGTGAGCTACGTGAAAGGATATAGAGCCATAACACTGTCTCTTTCTGACAGTGAGCCACGTGAAATTATATACGGACATAGCGCTGTCTTTTTCTGATAGTGAGCTACGTGAAATTAACTGCAAAAGGACGAAGATCGGGACCAAAATCAGATAGAAAAGAGTATAGGACAGCTTAGCCAAAGGAGGAAAATCTGAGCCAAGTTAAGGTGAAAAGAATATAGGCGTTGCCTGCTGGTTATAAGGCATGGCATCGTGAAATTGGATACGTGTTACCAGCGCCCATGTGACAAAGAGCTGATAAAAGCGTCTGCCTGTCGTAAGAGCAGAATGGCAGTGACGAAGGTAATACATGCCAAGCGTTCACTACTGCAGGTCACTTATTTATGGTAATGATTATGAGGATGACAAGGAGGACGAGAACTAGAACAACAACAACAACAACAACAACAACAAGAGAACAACAGCAATAATATTAATAATAATAATAATAATAATAATAATAATAATAATAGCAATAATAATAATAATAATAATAATAATAATAACAATAATAATAATAATAATAATAATAATAATAATAATAATGATAACAACAGCAAAAACAATAATAATAATAATAATAATAACATTAATAATAATAATATTAATAACAATAATAATAATAATAATAATAATAATAATATTATTATTATTATTATTATTATTATTATCATTACGTCGTCAGGTGATACAAATTTAATAACTTCACCACAGTCTTGTCATCCTCTTTGTTTTAACCCGGTCACAGTTCACTCTTATGTGTGTGTGTGTGTGTGTGTGTGTGTGTGTGTGTGTGTGTGTGTGTGTGTGTGTGTGTGTGTGCAACTCTTGTCTTATCAGAGATAGTTGTTCGGGTGGCTTATCTTGAAGGTGGGCAGGGAAGGAGAGGAGAGGAGGGGAGAATACAGGGAGGACGAGAAGGTAGAGGAAGAGGAAGGAGGGGAGAGAGAGAAGGAGGATGAGGAAGAGGTGTTGTGAGGAAGAGGAAAAGAAGAGGGAGAGAGTGTGAGAGAGAGAGAGAGAGAGAGAGACAGACAGACAGACAGACAGACAGACAGACAGACAGTCAGAGATAGAGACAGAGAGACAAAGAGAGAGAAAGGGGGGGGGAGAGTGGACGAAGGAGGAGGGGGTCAGTGAGGTAAAAGAGAAGATAAAAGAAATGAAATGTAGGAGAGGGGAAAAGAAGGTTGGATGAAGAGAAGAGGGGAAGAGGAGTGAAAGGAATCCGTATGAAGGGAGGGGAAGGGAAAAGGAGAGAAAGGGGAGTTCGAGGAAGGAAGAGGAGAGGAGAGGAAAGAGAAAGATGAAGAGAAGAAGGGGAAAGAGTAGAAGGGGAGGAGAAGGGAGAATATTGGTGGAGGATGAAGGGAGATGCTAGCTGGAGCTGCTTATCTTCAGAGGGGGAGAGGATAGGAGAGGGGGAAGGGGTAGGGGAGAGGGGGAGGGGAGGGGAGAGGGGAAAGGGGTAGGGGAGAAGGAGGAGTGAAAAAAGCGACAGAGAGGGGTAGGCGAAAGGGGAAAGGGGAAGTGAAGAGGAAGAAGTGCGAATGAGGGGGGAGGGGTAGGGCAGAGGGAGGAGGGGTAGGAAGGAGGCGGAAGGGGTAGAGGAGAGGAGGAAAGGATAGGTAAGAGGGGGAAGATGTAGTGGAGAGGGGGAGGGGTATCGTAGAGCGGGAAGGGGTTGGGGAGAGGGGGAATGGGTAAGGGGAGATGGGACGGGTAGAAGAGAGGGAAAGGGGTAGCGGAGGGAGGGAAGGGGTAGGGGAGAGGTGGGAGGGTAGGGGAGAGGTGGGAGGGGTTGGGGAGAGGTGGGAGGGGTAGGGGAGAGGTGGGAGGGGTAGGGGTAACGGAGGGAGGGATGGGGTAGGGGAGAGGTGGGAGGGGTAGGGGAGAGGGAGCAGGTAAACCTTGGAGCCCCAGGTGGCGTTGTCAGTATACGGTAAACCAGGTGTTGGTTTTGGTCGTTCGGTCGCGCAGGAAAAAATTGCATGAGGCGTTTGGAAAATTTGGAAGACTTGGGAAGACTAAAAATACAAAAGAACATAGTGAGGTCAATGAAAGATGGTAAGTCCTTTGCGAGATTTTGAAAAGTTTGGGAAATGATCAGTATGGTTCTTAAAAACTGAAAACAAATGTCACTGTGATATAAGCAACTCCTTAGAAAAAAAAAAAAAAAAAAACTAAATTTACTGCAGAAATTTAGTAACATCATGAAAGAATATTAAGTTCTTGCAAGATTTTGGTATGTTTGAAAGACTGGTAACGGAATTTTAAAAAAAGGAGAGAGAAAAGAAACAGGTATAGTATGATAAAAGACTTTGCAATTATTTTTCTCAACTGAGTAAAATTTTTAAAAATTTTAGTGACTGAAAATTTGTAGTAATATTTCTATTCTCCACCTGACAAAGTCGGAGGAGGGTATTGTTATCACAGGTGTCCGTCCGTCGAGTTGGGTGGCAGGGCGGCTGGCCAGGTGAAGAGATTTCGTTTCTGGGCCAGAAATCTGAAAGTGTTTGCTATAGAGTCATGAAAATTCAGAGTCTTATAGTGAACTGGTGTTCATTGATAGGTAGAATGCTTTGTCGTAAGTGTGTTTTTTTTTGTAATAAAAAAAAAAATATCAGTCTTCACTAATGCATTTGCAAGGAATCTGAAGGGCAAAATTTATATTAAATGGAAAAAATATTGAATGTTTTAAGTTTTAATGTCTCTTTGTTATGCAGGGGGGGAGGGGGGGAGGGCAGATATGTGCTTGTTTAGGTGTGCAGAGAGGTGGGAGATATGTGCTTGGTCAGGTGGAGGGTTTAGACAGCGTAGCGTTGCATTATCTCATACAGGCAGTAGAAGACTTGGATTCTAGGCCTGAGAATATTGCTGTATTTATGTGATGTCAAAATTCTTTCGTTGTCTCAGTCTTACATTCGACTTAGGGAAATGTTGAGTCTGGAAGATTATGAAGAAACGGGAAGACTGCTTTTAGTTACAGCAGACTTTTTGATGTGTTACTGATAGCAAAAACCTCTCGTTGCCGGAACTCACTCTCTCTCTCTCTCTCTCTCTCTCTCTCTCTCTCTCTCACACACACACACACAAACACACACAAGCCTTTCTCATATAACCTATCTTATCTCTCCACCTCTTTTGTTGGACTTTATGAAGATCTTTGCGCGATTGTGATTCATATCATTCGCTTACTTATAAAATTATGAGACAGAGAGAGACAGAGAGAGAGAGAGAGAGAGAGAGAGAGAGAGAAAATAAGTATTTGTACCCGAATGTGTGTGTGTGTGTGTGTGTGTGTGTGTGTGTGTGTGTGTGTGTGTGTGTGTGTGTAATCTAAATCCTCTAAATCATCATCTAAATCTCATTATTTAAACCCCAAGCCTCTCACCATGGCACTGAAATTCTCACTCTCTAGATAACAGTTAAGCTCTTTGGAACATGAGAGAGAGAGAGAGAGAGAGCGAGAGCGAGAGAGAGAGAGAGAGAGAGAGAGTTAAGCCCTGTGTGCAGACTTAATGGCCTGCCTTGTATAACGTCTGCAGATCCTCATTGGGTGGCATTAGTAGTGGTATTGGATATTTGGTAACGTCTTTTCCTGAGCGATGTATTGTGGACAGTGCGTCTCAATATCCTAGTGTATGTTATTGATGCAATCTGCCGTGATATTATTGCAATATAAATAAACATATAGGACAATTTTATGATGCAGAAATAAATGGCTAGGGAGAAGGTGCTGCAAGGCCTCCAGTGCCACTGAATACAGTTTGTTGCCATTCCAAGCTGCCCTTCTGCATGTACCTGTAATTCTCTTTGGCCTACCGTGTTGTCTACGGTGGTATAGAATTGTGTGAAATCAGCTGAAACAGAAGACTAAACTTGTTCCGATTATGAAGGCGTTGGCTGACGTTGAAAGTATTAAGTAAGTGGCTCCTATAACCCACCTTCAGCTGACTACAACTGTGTGACGTTAGTTGTAATACAGTACTAGACACGTACCTAGCATGGAAGGCTTGACTTTTATCCTACCATACAAACCTTGGATAGGACGTGTTCCTTCCCCATAATATTAGAGAGAGAGAGAGAGAGAGAGAGAGAGAGAGAGAGAGAGAGTTAGGCAGGAATTTGTAGTGTGTGGCCGTGGAAGGTAGTGTGGCACCGATTCTGTGTGTGTGTGTGTGTGTGTGTGTGTGTGTGTGTGTGTGTGTGTGTGTGTGTGTGTGCTTCATGTGTACTGTACATGTCTCGTGTGATGTCCTCCTGTTTTTCTTATCTTTCCCATTTTCCTTTATCTTCTTCATTATTACTTTACATTCTCCTCCACTAATCTCTTTCGATTTTTTCCATCCTTCGTTACTTCGTTTCTCTTTCCTTCCTTCCTTCATCCTTCCCTCCCTCGTTCCTCCAATCATTCCTTTCTTCGTTCCTTCCTTTTTTCCTTATTCGTTTTCTTTCATCCTTCCTTTCTTCTTTCGGTTCTTTCTTGTTTCCTTCCGTCCTTCTCTTCCTCCTTCCTTTATTTCGTCCTTCTTCCTTTTCTTCCATCATTCCTCTCTTCTTCCTTCGTTAATTTTTTCTTTCTTCCTTCCATCCCTTCCTTCTTCCGTCTTTCCTTCCCTCCTTTCTTCCTTCCTTCCCTCCTTTCTTCCTTCCTTCCCTCCTTCCTTCTTTCATTCCTTTCATCCTTCCTCTCTTCCTTCTTTCCTTTCTCCTTTCCTTCCTTCTTTCCTTCCATCTTCCCCACCTCGCCCTCTGTTCCCCCGTCTCCTACTTTCTTTCCCTCCACCTCGTCATGTACCATCTTCTCTACACTTCCTTTTTCTTCTCAATCCTCTTATATATTCTCCTGTCTCTCCTCTTCCCCTTTCTCTTCATCACCCACTCCTATCCTTTAGTCTCGTCTTCTTTTCCTTCCCTCTCACAACATCGTTCTCTTTTTTCCTCTCTCTCTCTCTCTCTCTCTCTCTCTCTCTCTCTCTCTCTCTCTTCTGTTCCCCTTTCACTCCCTCTTCCTGCTTTCTCCTCTCCTGTTCCTCCAATTCCCTTAGATTCCTCCTAGTCTTCTCCTTCATCGTTACTTTCTCTCACAAGTGGAGTATTCCACTAATGGTATTTCCTCGTTATGGGTCGTAACACCTTTCGATATACTGCTTGTTTTAGTAACTCTCTCTCTCTCTCTCTCTCTCTCTCTCTCTCTCTCTCTCTCTCTCTCCTAGAGTAAAGGATAAAATAATGTCAGGGTGCAACTTTCACACCTTAACAGTAACTCTTGTTATAACATCTAAATGTATAACAGTTGATTACCTTACAGTAGGATAATGTCTAAGTTGTTTTATTTTGCACTTATTATTATTATTATTATTATTATTATTATTATTATTATTATTTTTATTATTATTATTATTATTATTGTCGTTTTTTTTAATGTTTCTGTTCTTGTTGTTTTTGAATATTATAATTAGTATCAGTATCAGTACTACTACTACTGCTACTACTACTACTACTACAACTACTACCACTGCTACTACTACTACTATTACTAATACTGCTGCTGCTGCTACTGCTGCTGGTACTGCTGCTGCTGCTACTGCTGCTGGTACTGCTGCTGCTGCTGCTGCTGCTACTGCTGCTGCTGCTGCTACTGCTGCTGCTGCTACTGCTGCTGCTGCTGCTGCTGCTGCTACTGCTGCTGCTACTGCTGCTGCTGCTGCTGCTACTGCTGCTGCTGCTGCTGCTGCTGCTGCTGCTGCTGCTGCTGCTGCTGCTACTGCTGCTGCTACTGCTGCTACTGCTGCTGCTACTGCTGCTGCTGCTGCTGCTGCTACTGCATCTGCTGCTGCTACAACTACTGCTGCTGCTGCTGCTGCTGCTGCTGCTGCTGCTGCTGCTGCTGCTACTACTACTACTGCTACTACTACTACTACTACTACTACTACTACTGCTACTGCTACTACTACTATTACTACTACTACTACTACCACTACTACTACTACTACTACTACTACTACTACTACTACTGCTACTACTACTACTTCTACTAATACTGGCACCGCTACTCCTCGGACCGCGTACTGATCATCGAAGAGGTAAGGCTTCGTCAGATCACTTTATTGAGCATAGGGAAAATCGTGTTAAATTATGAGGTTATATCTGTCTTGACTGATATGGTCGCTTGTAATTTTGTGAACCAGTCAGCGTACAGGTAAAGCGAAGTACTTGTCGCTTCGGAGGGTTGACGGACACCAATAATTATCATGGTCTGATTTTATACAGGGTGGTCCAGAAATAGCGCTCCACTAGAAACTCACCTGGGGTATCTCATGCGTTGCTGGCACGGCTCAGTCTGCTGGTGTGGGCGTGGGTGTGGGTGCCTGAAATGAGTAGATGATGCAGGATTGACACTGATAACGAGGACTCAGCCGTACTTGCAATGCACGAGAAATCGGCCAGCAGAGTGGAAGAGCAGCGTTATATATGGACCACCCTGTATATCTGGGGTCTGAGACGGCAAGCTTCCCAACACCTCTTCCTTACCGATTTATTTTTACTCTCCACATGACGAAGTCAGAGGAGGGTGTTCTTATCGCTGGAGTTCGTCTGTGGAGTTGGGCGGCTGGGGGTAGAGATTTTTGTGTCCGAACCAAATCTCAGAAAGTTATAGGTATAATAATGAAATTTCACATAGTTATGTATCTTTTAGTGAACTGGTGCGTTTAGGCTGAATGCTGTGTCTTCTTCTTTTGTTAATTGAAAAAAAAATGTCAGATATTTCCACTCGACCTGAACAAGTAATCTGAAGCCTCAAGTAAAATAGTATTCACAAAATACTCGCGAAATTTCACAGTTATGTACCTTACACTGAACTGGTGCCTTTTCATATGTAGAATGCTGTGAGGTATTTTGTTTTTTAAATAATGTAAATGTAAAGAAAAAAAAAAACATATTTTCATGCGGAGGTTGGGGGGTGGGGGGATAAGTGCCGTGATGCCCTTGGTTAGGTGTGCAAGGAGGTCGGGGTAAGTGCTTGGTAAAACGGAGGGTTGCAATAGCATAGCGTTGCTGCTGCTGATGGTGGTGGTAGTGATGGGGGTGGGGGTTGTGGTGATGATGATGCTAATGGTGGTACTGGTGATGGTGGTGGTAATTGTGGTGATAATGATGATTGTGGTGGTATGATGATGGTGGTGATGGTGGTGATGATGATGGTGATGGTGATGGTAGTGATGATGGCTGTGATGATGATGATTGTGGTGTCAGTGATGATGGTGGTGTCTTTTTTTACTTCCTATCACACTTCCGCATTCCATACCTCTGATTAAATTAAGTTTTAATGTTTTCTGTGTTACACGGAGGGGGGTGGGGGGATGAGGGCTATTATGCAGTTGGTTAGGTGTGCAGGGAGGTGTAACGAATGTGCTTGGTCAGATGCAGGGTTTCAGTTGTGTAGCGTTGCCTTTCTTTGGAAACGGCTGGATAATACTGTTTCGCACGTTATTTATGCTCAGTGTGGTGATAGCAGAATCATTCAAGTAGCACAGGGGAAGACGGTAAGGTGTGATAAGCAAAATAAATCGCTTTGGAAGAGGTGCTAGGGAGCTTCCTTAACCAACAAGATTAGGGAGATTAGAGTCAGGCGTAGCATCATCAGGCACCGTATATTATAACGCTTCCAGGGATGTAAGAAGGACCACTTGTTCTTCCCTTAAATGATTGGAACTTGCTGTTGTCTACTCCTGGGCGCCCCTGGCCTCTAAACGGAGGAAAGATGAGACTGCCTTTTTTTTTTTCTTTCAATATCATGGTTCATTATTTCCCAGTCTGTTCTTGTTATTTAGCTTTTCAGAGTATTGAGTGACGGCGTTTTGTGCTTGACCAGTTTCTCCCATCCGTGTAGGTATTTGCTTTACTGACGCAGATGACTGGACGCTTGCGATATATAACACGCCACGGCCTACACAACTCCCCGCCCCTCGACAATCTCTTACCTCACAGAACACCACACGCCCTCACACCTCACCACACACCTTCACCTCACTCACACATACCTATACTTCACCACACACCATGACTTCCCTCCCAAACACACTTATACCTCACCACACACCCTCACCTCACTCTCACACACACCTGCACCTCACAACACAATCACGCCTCACCACACACCCTCATCTCGCTTTCACACATAGCCACACCTCACCACAAACCCTCACCTCACTCCTACATACAGCCTCACCTCATTACACTCCCTCCCCTCGCTCTCACATACACCTAAATCTCAAAATACACCCTCACACCACTACACTCTCTCACCTCACTCACACACACAGCCACATGTCACCACACACCTTCATCAAGCTCTCACACACAGCCAAGCTTCGTTGCACCTTACTTTATCTTACTCAGTAACACAGCATACCAAAACACACTGAACATCTCACCTCACACCCTACCAAATACCCTCACCTTTATCTCACACATACCTACTACACACACACACACACACACACACACACACACACACACACACACACACACACACACACACACACACACACACACACACAAAACCATTACAGCCATTTACATGCGATTTTATTCAGCTATATAAAGAGTTTTGTTATGAAGGGGTTAAAGAAGGCCGTACCTAATACCACCACAAACGAAAAGTGTTCCTTGATCCCAATAAATTCACCTGCTGACAAGAATGAAATGATGGAGTACTTCCACACCTGAGAGAGAGAGAGAGAGAGAGAGAGAGTTTTGCTGTGTGTGTGTGTGTGTGTGTGTGTGTGTGTGTGTGTGTGTGTGTAAATAAAGCATTACATTCAAGACCAGTAACATCCAAGCAGCAAATTCCACGTTGATATTCAGTCACCATTTTCAATGCTTTCATCCTATACAACATCAATACCAACAAAGTATTCGGCTC
This sequence comes from Coenobita brevimanus, assembly GCF_032717465.1. NCBI lineage: Eukaryota > Metazoa > Arthropoda > Malacostraca > Decapoda > Coenobitidae > Coenobita > Coenobita brevimanus. The sequence continues at coordinate 38,258,057 of NC_136967.1, forward strand.
TAATAATAATAAAGATAAAGAAAGAAACTTGGTACTTACCAGTCATTTATGTCCAGCTGAACTATGACCTTGTATGTGCCTGACGATTGACCATTATATCCCACACGGTCGGTCCCAAGAAGCCTTTCGTCCCAGGAAGAGAGTAACGTGAGACCTGTTTTGTGTCGAAGGAGGAGAAAACGAAGACGATGCTGTAAAGGTAGATATTAGATTATGTTATTTGGCCTTACCTTTGGTTGAAGAAGAGGAGTGTTGCTTGGCCTTGTCTTGCCTTCTCTCAGGGTTAAGGCTTGAGGGAGTCCAGATCAGTTCGTTCCCTGAGGCCTAACAGTCCTCTTGCGTGCCACACATCACATCACCACTTCGGCACTAATATCCACCGTCCATATTGAATACTTGCTTGAGCTGTCTCATTCAGGACTGGTGTGATGGTATTAACGAAGGTGTATTTCGGACTGACTTAGGCTACGGGTGTGAGATGTGCGAGTGTGTGGGGTGTGATGGAAGGTATCTCTTTTCCCTCTGACCTGGCCTACTGTTGACATCTCCATCGTGAATGCTGGGTTGTGACAGGAGGTAAACACTAGACTATGTTGTTAGTCACGGAGAAGTGATATGGAAAGGATGTAGAGCCATAACCATAACAAAGAATGTAATACCATAACATTGTCTTATTCTGCTGGCCAGCCACGTGAAATTACCTACAAAACGACGGAAATCTCCACCAAGTTTACGTAAAAGAACTTCTCTCTCTCTCTCTCTCTCTCTCTCTCTCTCTCTCTCTCTCTCTCTCTCTCTCTCTCTCTCTCTCTCTCTCTCTCTCACACACACACACACACACACACACACACACACACCTTACATATACAACTCATACTACCACACAACAGAGCCCTAGTACACAGTGCAATATCTCACACTGCTTTGACAGCATCACACTCATGAATCTCGACATTATTTTGTAAAGTGTGAGTGAATGAATGAGTGAATGTAGTAGCTGCAGCCGCAGACTCATGCTGAATGTGTACCCAGTGGACTCCAGACCCAAATTTCCCTCCTGCAGCCCACCATCTTTCTTTACAGGGAGAGGGAAGTAATAGAGGGAAGCTTGTTTACACGTACCCAGGTAGTTGAGCTGCTTGATTATATTGGGGTCACCACATGAAGGCGTCCCCCTCCAGCACCAAAGTGTGATTGAAGAAGTATACACAAGGAATTATACATAGCCTAAACTCAACAGTGTTTATGAATACTGGCCTGCACTTCCAGAAATAAGGCCTCCAATGTAGTGTCAGCAGGAAGAAGTACTTAAAACTGAGGTAGGTTATGGTTTGGTGGACAGTCCTGGGTTTGACGTGGGTTTTCATGGCTAATCTGTGTTTGAGGATGGTGGGGTAGTGCTGTGTGTGTGTGTGTGTGTGTGTGTGTGTGTGTGTGTGTGTGTGTGTGTGTGTGTGTGTGTGTGTGTGTGTGTGTGTGTGAGATACTTGGAACCCCTCTTGACTAATCTACTGTATGCCTGAAGGTTGATGGGGTAGTGTGCGTGGGGGGGGGGGAGGTGATAGGCAGCTTTTGTTTATGGTTATTAATTTCTTGAAGTCCCATAAAGTAATGTTTAATATCATCTTCCTGCCATCAAATGATTATATCCTATTTGCGACGGTCTCCTAATGTAGAAAATTTAATGAACGCTGTATCTAAAAATTTCAGTTGGAAGAGTAATGTTGTCTGTACAAAATATTAAAATAATAACGACGTTAAATTATCTAATGTTAATATAGAAGCAATCTGTGATTTGTGTTGACAGCTTTTCATCAGAGTAATTTATTTAGTAGAAAAATCTTGATAACAGGTTAGGAACCCAGCTACTGGCTTATAATTACATAGGTAGTTAGTCGTCTTGATAGCCAGGTTGGTTCTCGACCCTTCATGTTCATAGCCATCCTGTTATCTTGATAGTCAGTTTAGTAGACGAATCATCTTCATGCGAGCAAACTTTGAAGTCGACTCATTTTGGTATTAAACTAACCAACTTGGTAGCCACTGTCCCCGCCAGTCCATCATCTTGTTACTTGTACAGTAGCAGGTTGTGTGCACCTTTACACACTCAGTTGTATTAAACAGCTGGCATTATTCAATTTGGTAGCCAGCTGATGATATTAGTATTCACTGTATTCAAAAGCAAAATCAGGTATTCCGTCTACAGTATCAGTGAACATCAGCATTGTGGCCAGGTACTCCACAGAGTACCTAGAACTAGCTCAATAACGTGAGAGAGAGAGAGAGAGAGAGAGAGAGAGAGATTTAATATCCTCTTTTTCCTGGTGGATATTGAGGTCTGGGGCGAATGAGGGTAGGAGTGGATGTTTGATGAGTGTGGCTCCTCCCTCACACACCCCTCTCTCTTTCTCTCAAGTTTTGCAATGTGTATGATACTGGTGATAACGCTTGTCTTTAACACTTAACTTGTGACATTACCTATTTCTCCCTCTCTCGCCCCATCCAGCCTCTTCCCTTCCCTTCCCTTCCCTTCCTTCATCATCTTTCCCTTCCCTTCCTTTCCTTTCCCTCATCATCTTTCTCTTCCCTTCCTTTTGCTTCCCTCATCGTCTTCCCCTTCCCTTTCCTTCTCTTCCCTTTCCTCATCATCTTCCCTTCCCTTCCCTTCTCTTCCCTACCCTCATCATCTTTCCCTGCTATTCCCTACTCTCATAAACTTTCTTTTCCTTTCCCTTCCCTTCCCTTGCCTTGCCTTCCCTTCCCGTACATCATCTTTTTTTTCCTTGCTTCCCTTCTCTCATCATCTTTCTCTTCTCTTCCCTTCCTTCCCTTCCCTTTCCTAATCATCTTTCCCTTTCCTTCACTTCCCTGATTATCTTTCTTTTCCCTTCCCTTCCGTTCCTTTCCCTCATCATCTTCCCCTTCCCTTCCCTTATCTTCCCTTCCCCTATCATCATTCTTTTCCTTTCCTTTCTCTTCCCTTTCCTAATCATCTTTCTTTTCCCTTTAATCATCATTTTTCCCATTCTTTCCTATCCCTTTCCTTCCCTTCCTTAATCTTATTTTTTTCCTTCCCTTCCTTAATCTTATTTTTTTCCTTCCCTTCCCTTCCCTAATCATCTTTCATTTCCCTTGCCTTCCCTTCCCTTCCCTTCCCTCAACACCCTTCCCATCCCTTCCCATCCCTTCCCTTCCCCTCCCGTCCTTTCCTTTCCCTCAACACCTTTCCCATCCCTTCCCTTCCCTAATCATCTTTCTTTTCCCTTCCCTTCCCTTCCCTGAACACCCTTCCCATCCCTTCCCTTCCTCTCCCTGAACACCCTTCCCTTCCCTTCCCTTAAAACGTAGTGATATTGGTATTGTGTGTAGGATTATTAAATGATGACTGATAATGATGACGAGTATAGTGATGGTGTTGATGTGATTATGGTAATAACAGTGATGATGGTTATGATGAATGTGGAGGTGTGGTGATGGTGATAATGACGACGATGAAAATGGTGGTAGCTAAGAATGATGATGGTGAATGCATGACAGTGATAATGATGTAATCATAGTGATAGTGCTGGTGGCAGTGGTGGTCGTTGGAGTAGTGGTTGTGGTGGTGGTGGTGATGATGGTGATGATGATATAACGATTATTATAATGGAGATGATGACAATACTATGGTAGTGGTGGAAGTGTGATGATTTTGGATAATGGTAGTGAATTATTTTGACGGGGATGGTAAGGTGTGTTGACAGTGATGGGTGATGATTGTTATGATGATGCTGTTATAGTCGCGACGCACGACTCTGAGGTTGTCATTATCGTACCCTGCCAACCTATCATTCCAAAGTGCGTCCGATTTCGTATCATATTATTTACGTATAATATTATTATGCACGAATATATTATACACGAAAATTATTATACACGAGCATATTATAAGAGAATCAAATGCACCTCATATTATGCACTAGAGTCACTTATGAATGGTAGGTTTCCAGGGCTTGATAATAACATCATCAAAGTCGCTCGCCACGAATATAGTAATGGCAGACGATGATAATGATAATGGTTGTGATGATGATGATGATGATGATGATAGACGCCATTGGTTAGTGCTGTTCCTTATCACGATGACTCTCTCTCATTCTCTCTCTCAATTACCCAACTGAAATATAATGCCATGTAGGTAAATCGCATCTACAATACTAAGTAACGCAAAGTACACGTTAACCTACCCCTCTCATAGCCGGGCGAGTGAGTCATAGGAGCCTGAGAGTGTTAATCCCTGTTAGGTAACGTTAAGTAGAGTGAGTCATAGGAGCCTGAGAGTGTTAATCCCTGTTAGGTAACGTTAAGTAGAGTGAGTCATAGGAGCCTGAGAGTGTTAATCCCTGTAAGGTAACGTTAAGTAGAGTGAGTCATAGGAGCCTGAGAGTGTTAATCCCTGTTAGGTAACGTTAAGTAGAGTGAGTCATAGGAGCCTGAGAGTGTTAATCCCTGTTAGGTAACGTTAAGTAGAGTGAGTCATAGGAGCCTGAGAGTGTTAATCCCTGTTAGGTAACGTTAAGTAGAGTGAGTCATAGGAGCCTGAGAGTGTTAATCCCTGTTAGGTAACGTTAAGTAGAGTGAGTCATAGGAGCCTGAGAGTGTTAATCCCTGTTAGGTAACGTTAAGTAGAGTGAGTCATAGGAGCCTGAGAGTGTTAATCCCTGTTAGGTAACGTTAAGTAGAGTGAGTCATAGGAGCCTGAGAGTGTTAATCCCCGTCAGGTAACTACTCCTCATTACCTGAGTGCATTTCCTGTTGAACAGGCCTAAATAATACAGGGTGGTCCAAAAACAGCGCTCCACTAGAAACTCACCTGGCGCCTTCTTTGGCGTTAGGGGGATGGCTGTGTCTGCTGGTGTGGGTGAGCGGGTGACAGTAGAAGTAGGAAAGAAATGATGCAATATAGACATTGATATGGCAGAGTGAGCCGTCGCCGCCACACGCAAATCAACCCAGGCAGTGGAAGAGCAGCGTTATCTATGAACCATCGGGTATATACAGAAAGCCAAAGATTTCCTGCTGCCATTTTTTTTATTCCAGTTCATTGTGTCTTTATCTGAGCCAAAAGATTTGTGGCGAGAAATTGTCCGTTTGTATTTATTTTGTATTGTTATCTTTCCAGGAATTTCCTGTCATTTATCATTTTACTTATACCAACACTTGAGTCAATATACTCTCTCTCTCTCTCTCTCTCTCTCTCTCTCTCTCTCTCTCTCTCTCTCTCTCTCTCGTCCTTTATACTGTTTCTATTGAGTTAATCGCTTTCTTTACCCCATTCTTCTACCGTCTTTCACAGGTTATCCCAACTATTAGGGGGTACTAGCATTGCCTGTAGGAGGGAATTTAGAGGGTGGGGATAGGGTGGGGGTTGGGGTGGAGAGAGGAGAGGATGGGTCAAGGAAACAGGAGAGAGAGAGAGAGAGAGAGAGAGAGAGAGAGAGAGAGAGAGATTTCCTGCCATTCCTCCTTCTTTTCTTGTGTGATAATGCAAACTGAGAAGCAATGCTAATATAAGGATGAAATGATGGGAATTAGTGTACAAAGTTATAGCGACAGCCTAGCCCCGGCCCCCTTCGCTCCTGATGGGAGACAGTTATTAAAATGATAGAATGAGAAGGAAGAATAATATATAGACGTCGTGATAGAGAGGTATACAGTATTTAAGGGTATGAGAGCACTGAGAAGCGATAACTAAGACGCTGATTTAAGAAGGAGAGAGAGAGAGAGAGAGAGAGAGAGAGAGAGCACTGGCAAATCCAAAAGCCAATAAGGTCGACATACTCAATTTTCAGTCAGAAATCTCAGCCTTAGGACATCATGTTTTGACCCTCTTGTCCATAAAGTCGAGAATGCTGTAATGCACAATGGGATACTCCGCCTTACTGCACCGATAACTCCTTGAGAACTGGGAAAGCTTTGCGTTGCCTGCTGGTTATAACGTAGGATATAACGAAGTAGTTGACGTATTTTTGGTGTCTAGCCTGCTATACTCTTTTCACTGTAATTTGGTCTAATATTGTTCTCTTGTCATCGTAAAGGGTGAGATGTATCAATAGATTAATGCTGGAATGTGGTGCTAGTCACGAAGAAGAGCTGTGGAAAGGATATAGAGCCATAGCACTGTCTCTTTCTGATAGTGAGCTACGTGAAAGGATATAGAGCCATAGCACTGTCTCTTTCTGATAGTGAGCTACGTGAAAGAATATAGAGCCATAGCACTGTCTCTTTCTGACAGTGAGCCACGTGAAATTATATACGGACATAGCGCTGTCTTTTTCTGATAGTGAGCTACGTGAAATTAACTGCAAAAGGACGAAGATCGGGACCAAAATCAGATGGAAAAGAGTATAGGACAGCTTAGCCAAAGGAGGAAAATCTGAGCCAAGTTAAGGTGAAAAGAATATAGGCGTTGCCTGCTGGTTATAAGGCATGGCATCGTGAAATTGGATACGTGTTATCAGCGCCCATATGACAAAGAGCTGATAAAAGCGTCTGCCTGTCGTAAGAGCAGAATGGCAGTGACGAAGGTAATACATGACAAGCGTTCACTACTGCAGGTCACTTATTTATGGTAATGATTATGAGGATGACAAGGAGGACGAGAACTAGAACAACAACAACAACAACAGCAGCAATAATAATAATTATAATAATAATAATAATAATAATAAAAATCTATCTATCTATCTATCTATCTATTGTCAGACGCCTCAATTCCGTTAGGGGTCGCCACAAACAAATCGCCTCCCCGTTGCCCTGTCCCCCGTCATTTCACTGCCCCGCTCCCAACTCACACCCCCCTCTCTCATATATCGCTCCATCCCTTCCCTCCATCTCATCCTCAGCCTCCCCTTCCCTCTTTCCCCCTCCAAATCACTGAAATACACTCTCTTCGTCAGTCTCTCACCCTCCATCCTCTCCACATGGCCAAACCACCTCAGTGTGTTCCTCATAACGCTTCCTATCACATCCACATCCACACCACAACGCTCCTTTATATCCTCATTTGTCAGCCTGTATCTCCACGTGACCCCACAGGCTCCTCTTAAATAACTCATTTCCACTGCTCTCACTCTTGACTTGTGTCCTTCCAGCAACGTCCAAGCTTCACTTCCATACGTTAGAGTTGGTATCACAATACTGTCATGTAGTAACTTTTTCACTTCCATGCTCACTTCCTTGCTTCTTATCACTGCTTTCAAGGAACCAGTAACCTTTCTTTCCTGCTGTACCCTTTCAAGCACTTCACCATACAAACTTCCATTCTTACTCATCACACTACCCAAGTACTTAAACATACTCACATTTTCTAATTCCTCACCATCCAACCTCGCTGTACATTCACTGACTTCACCTCTCTCAAAGACCATCACTTTACTCTTCCCTACATTCACCTTTAGACTCTGTTTCTTACACACTCTCCCAAACTCATCCACCAAGCCTTGCAGCTCTCCTTCGTCTTCACTCAACAACACAGTATCATCTGCAAACAACAGTACAGGGAGTTTCCAAACACTACCCTCTCTCACCAGGGCCACTCCAACATCCACTGCCCTACCTTGTACCTCTTTTATTAGCCCATCCATGTACAGACTGAACAACCATTGAGACATGACACATCCCTGTTTCAACCAAACCTTCAAAGAGAAAAATTCACTCAGTTCACCATCCACATGCACTGCAGCCTTAGCACCATCATACATACTCTTCACAGTATTCAGCAACTTCCCATCTACTCCATATATTCTTAATACTTTCCACAATCCTTGTCTATCCACCCTGTCATATGCTTTCTCCAAATCCATGAAAGCCGCATACAATTTCTTTCCCTTCTCTAAAAACTTTTCCACTAAAGATCTAAGAATGAATATCTGATCTTCACAACCTCTTCCCTTCCTAAAACCTCCCTGTTCTTCTCTAACTAATTCCTCTGTTATTTCCCTAACTCTACCAATAAGTATCCTACCATACACTTTTCCTATTATACTAAGAAGACAAATACCCCTATGATTACCACACACTTCTTTTTCCTCTTTTCCTTTGCACAAAGGAATAATTATACCTGACTTCCAATCCTCCGGAGCTCTACCTTCCTCCCAGGCCAATCTGCACATCTTCCACATCCATTCTACAACAATCTTCCCCATGCTTCAGCATTTCACCACACACTCCATCAATTCCTGGGGCTTTCCCCAATGTAACTTTCTTCATTTCTTCCACAACTTCTCTCCTACTGATTTCTTCCTGTCTTCTCACCTCCCTCCATCTCCCAGCCATTTCCCAGCCACTTATCCTCACATTACTTCCATGCTCTATGTTCAACAATTCCTTAAATTGTTCACTCCATCTACTCACTTTCTCTCCCTTCTCGATTAGTAATCTATCATTTTTTTTTTCAATCCCCTGCTAACTTCACTTCCACCCTGTCTTACTCTCTTCACCTCTTTCCAGAACATTTTCTTACAGTCCCTCCATTTTACACTCAAATTCCTTCCAAATTCCTCATCCACTCTCTTCTTACTCTCTTACTAATCTTTTCACCTCTCTCTTTCTTTCTACATATAACTCTCTCTTCTGCCTCTCAACTTCTTCCACATCCCTATTTCTCATCCGTTCATTGTATGCTTTCTTCTTTTGTGCCACAGCCTGTCTCACCTCTTCATTCCACCACGCTGTTCCTTGCACCCCCCTCCGTCTTCTCTTAATCCCATACACCACATCACATGCTGCACATATTTCTTCTGTGAATAACCTGCACACACCTTCCACGTCCCGCATCTGCTCCAGTTCATATTTGTCCAATCATTCCTCCACTTCTCTCTTATACTCTGCCTTTTTCTCATCCTCTTGTAACCTTTCCAGTCTCCTTACAAATGCTCCTTCTTCCTGTCCTACCCTTCTTTTATTTCTCCATCTTGCTTGGATCTTCATTCTGGCCACCATCAAGTAGTGGTCAGAAAGTCCACTCCCCCAACCTCTATTAGCTCTTGCATCCATTACACATCTTTGCATCCTTTCATCCACACACGCATCCTTCCCCTTCTCGTCACTCGCCATGTATACCTGTTGATCATTTTATGCCTGAAGAGGGTATTGGCTATCACCAACCCCCTCCCAGCATAAATGTCCACTAACGCACTGCCATTCTCATCTATCTCATCAGGCACACCCCACTCACCAACTATTCCATCCACCTTCACATTCCCTACTTTACCATTCATATCACCGATCAAACACACTCTCTCATTCCTTCCAAACTTTTCCATGCACACTTCCACATTTGTCCAGAACTCTTCTCTCACTGTGCTTGCACGATCTTGCGTTGGCGCATGCACACACACAATCGCCAACATTCGTATTCCAACTTTCAATCTTACCCACACAATACTTGACCCAACCGATCCATACTCTCTTATGCTCTTCTTCTATCTTTTATACATACTCCTTGTTTTGCCCTCTTATTCTCACCTACTCCTGCATATATACCCCATCTATACTCCTATTCTCTCACACTCTCACCTCTCCATTTAGTTTCAGTTACTCCGCACACATCAACTTTCGCACCCTCAAGCACCTGGACAATCTCTCTCTTTCACCTCATCATTCGCTCCCCTTACATCCATGTTCCGATTACCATGTCCTTTGTCCGGTCCTTGGTCGTCAACTTTTGGTCAGTCCTTGTCCGAGGCTTATTGTTTGTCTTTTTAGTTAGTTGTTTTCCGGGGAGGGGCACTAACCCTCCGCCAACCCTTTTAGTCGCCTTTTACGACAAGCAGGGATACTGGGGGAGTATTCTTGAAAACCCCCTACCCCCAGGGGGCAATAATAATAATAATAATAATAATAATAATAATGATAATAATAATAACAATAATAATAATAATAATAATAATAATAATAATAATAATAATAGTAGTAGTAGTAGTAGTAGTAGTAGTAGTAGTAGTAGTAGTATTTCGTGGTAGTTGGGGGCACTCATCATCCACTCACTCGATGTAGTGCTGCTGTCGGATGTGTGCCCTTTCCTCTCCTCCATCCACCTTTCCTTCCATCTTCTTCTGTCTTCCTTTACTTCATTCTTTCCTTGTCCTTCTGCCTACGGGTAACTTGACACTTCCTCTTTTGTCTTTCTTTCCTTCATTCTTTCCTCTTCCTTCTGCCTCTGGATGACTTTACACTGAATGACAAGCCAAATGGTTTCCTGTACACCAGGAAACCATTTACTATGCTGGGTGGTAACAATATAACCAAATTTTGGCGCTAGATGGTTTAGTGAGTAATTATTGCGCTCTAATCGGATTGCGACGGTGATGGTTTATATCCAAGGGATGGTTGGGATTGATTACTCATGTAATGCCACTCAGGGATGAGTAAGGCTGGTCACTCTCATCTTAAATGTCGGGACCAACTGTTTAGCCCCGGGCTCCTACGCTCCTCATGGGGCAACGTAGGATTGGATGATGGGTGGATGGATGGATTATTACTATTATTATTATTATCATTATTATTATTATTATTACTATTATTATCATTATTATTATTATTATTATTATTATTATTATCATTACGTCGTCAGGTGATACAAATTTAATAACTTCACCACAGTCTTGTCATCCTCTTTGTTTTAACCCGGTCACAGTTCACCCTTATGTGTGTGTGTGTGTGTGTGTGTGTGTGTGTGTGTGTGTGTGTGTGTGTGTGTGTGTGTGTGTGTGCAACTCTTGTCTTATCAGAGATAGTTGTTCGGGTGGCTTATCTTGAAGGGGGGCAGGGAAGGAGAGGAGAGGAGGGGAGAATACAGGTAGGACGAGAAGGTAGAGGAAGAGGAAGGAGGGGAGAGAGAGAAGGAGGATGAGGAAGAGGTGTTGTGAGGAAGAGAAAAAGAAGAGAGAGAGAGAGAGGAGTGAAAAGGACGAGGAGGACAATGAGGTAAAAGAGGGGATAACAGAAACGAGATGTAGGAAAGGGGAAAAGAGGTTTGGATGAAGAGGAGGGGGAAGAGGAGTGAAAGGAACTCTGATGAAGGGAGGGGAGAGGAAAAGCAGAGAAAGGGGAGTTCGAGGAAGGCAGAGGAGAGAAGAGGAAAGAGAAAGCAGAAGGGGAGAGGAGGAAAGAGTAGAAGGGGAGGAGAAGGGAGAATATTGGTGGAGGATGGTGGGGAGATGCTAGCTGGAGCTGCTTATCTTCTGTGGGGGAGTGTTTTGGTGTGGGAGATGGGGTCGGGGAGTTTAGGAGGGTAGGGGAGTGGGGAGTGGGGTAGAGAAAAGGGGGAGTGGAAGGAGCGAAAGGGAGTGGTAGGGGAAAGGGGAGAGAGGAATTGGAGAGGGAGAAGGAGTAGGAAAGAGGGAGAAACGGTAGGGGAGAGGGGGGAAGGTTAGGAAAGGAGGGGAAGGGGTAGAGGAGAGGGGGAATGGGTAGGAAAGAGGGGGAAGAAGTAGCGGAGAGAGGGAGGAGTATCGTAGAGGGGGAAGGGGTTGGGGAGAGGGGGAAAGGGTAAGGGAAGATGGGGGCGGGTAGAGGAGAGGGAAAGGGGTAGCGGAGGGAGGGAAGGGGTAGGGGAGAGGTGGGAGGGGTAGGGGAGAGGTGGGAGGGGTAGGGGTAACGGAGGGAGGGAAGGAGTAGGGGAGAGGGGGGAGGGGTAGGGGAGAGGTGGGAGGGGGAGCAGGTAAACCTTAGAGCCCCAGGTGGCGTTGTCAGTATAAGGTAAACCAGGTGTTGGTTTTGGTCGTTCGGTCGCGCAAGAAAAAAATTGCGTGAGGCGTTTGGAAAATTTTGAAGACTTGGGAAGACTAGAAATACAAAAGAACATAGTGAGGTCAATGAAAGATGGTAAGTCCTTTGCGAGATTCTGAAAAGTTTGGGAAATGGACGGTATGGTTCTTTAAAACTGATTACAGAAATGTCACTGTGATATAAAGAATTCCTTAGAGAAAAAAAAAAAAAACGCCGTCAGAATTTACCGCAGGAATTCAATAAGGTCTTGAAAGATCATTAGGTTCTTGCAAGATTTTGATGTGTTTGGAAGGCTGGTAATGGAATAAAAAAAAAAAAAAATCTCCAGTCTGATAAAAGACTCTCTAGCAGGTCCTTTTTTCTTCTCTCTCTCTCTCTTTCCATTTTGAGTATAATATAAATTTATTTGTATGACTAAAAATGTAGTAAGATTTTTACACTCCACCTAACAAAGGCAGATGAGGGTATTGTTATCACTGGTGTCCGTCAGTGGTATTAGGCGGCAGGGCGGTTGGACAGGCATAGAGATTTCTTTTCCGTGCCAGAACTCTGAAAATATTCTCTATGGAGGTATGGAATGGAATTCTACATAGTTATGTGTCTTACAGTGAATTGGTGCCGTTTGATGGACAGAATGTTGTGTCTTGGGTAATTTCTTTTTTCTTAATCCATCCATCCATCCATCATCCAATCCTACATTTCCCCATGAGGAGCGTAGGAGCCCGGGGCTAGGTAGTCGATCCCGACATTTAAGATAAGGTTGATTTTTTTTTAATAATGAAGTAAAAAATGTTTCTTTCAGAGATTTAGGTGCGACCTGGCCAAGGAATCTGAAGGGCCCAGGTCATGGGGAAACTACTATTTTAAGCTATAATGTGTCTGGGTTTGTACAAGGGGGGCGAGATAAGGGCCTTTATGCGTTTGGTTAGGTGTGAAGGGAGGTGGGGGGTTTGTTCTTGGTCAGATGGAGGGTTGCAACAGCGTAGCATTGCATATT
>NC_136967.1:38275825-38338325 GCF_032717465.1 Coenobita brevimanus
CCACACACCCTCATCTCGCTTTCACACATAGTCACACCTCACAACAAACCCTCATCTCATTCCTACATACAGCCTCACCTTATTACACTCCCTCCCCTCGCTCTCACATACACCTAAATCTCAAAATACACCCTCATATCACTACACTCTCTTACCTCACTCACACACACAGCCACACGTCACCACACACCTTCACCAAGCTCTCACACACAGCCAAGCTTCGTTGCACCTTACATTGTCTTACTCAGTAACACAGCACACCAAAACACACTCAACATCTCACCTCACACCCTACCACACACCCTCACCTTTATCTCACACATACCTACTACACACACACACACACACACACACACACACACACACACACACACACACACACACACACACACACACACACACACACACACACACACACACACACACACACACTCACACACACACACACACACACACACACAAACACACACACACACACACAAACACACACACAGACACACACACACCGACACACACAGACACACACACACACACACACACACACACACACACACACACACACACACACACACAGACACACACACACACACACACACACACACACACACACACACACACACACACACTCACACACACACACACACACACACACACACACACACACACACACACACACACACACACACACACACAGGTGATTTTACTCAGCTATATAAAGAGTTTTGTTATGAAGGGGTTAAAGAAGGCTGTACCTAATACCACCCCAAACGAAAAGTCTTCCTTGATCCCAATATATTCACCTGCTGCCAAGAATTAAATGATGGAGTACTTCCACACCTGAGAGAGAGAGAGAGAGAGAGAGAGAGAGAGACTGTTTTGCTGTGTGTGTGTGTTCTTACCTTACCTAATTGTGCTTACATAATTGTATCTTTACAGGAATGAGTCAAGCTCGTACTGTCCCGTGTCTTAAACCATATTTATCGTACATATCCCTAAATTTGTGAATTGTTTTGGCACACACTATTTCATTCGGTAGTGCATTCCATTGATCAATTGCTCTGTTTGGGAAACTAAATTTCCTTACGTCTTTATCACCTCTCTTCTTATGCAGTTTTTTGCAGTGTCCTCTTGCTGATGCTTCTCCATATGTTAAGTAATCATTTATGTCTATTTTCTCCTTTCCTGATATGCACTTATATAGCATTATCATGTCACCTCTTTTCCTTCTCTCCTGTAAAGTTGGTAGATTCAGTTTATTTAGTCTTTCTTCGTAGCTTAGGTCCCTTAAGCTTGGTATCCATCTTGTAGCGGCCCTTTGAACTTTTTCAATCTTGTCTATATGCTTTTTGAGATGAGGACTCCAGACTACTGATGCATATTCAAGGGTTGGTCTAATGAATGATGTTATTATCCTTCTTAGCATGTCTTCATTTATGTATGTGAATGCTATTCTCATATTTGCAAGCAGTGTATACATGTTCCGTACCTTCTCTCTGATGTGGTCAGCCGGAGATAGTCTATTATTGATAATCACACCTAGGTCTTTCTCTCTGATGTGTATAGGGTTTTATTTCCTAACTTATAATCCTAATCAGGTCTTTTTCCACTTTTACCAAACTTGATTACATGACACTTGTCCACATTGAATTCCATTTGCCATGAACTACACTCTTCATGAAGTTTATTTAATTCTTCTTGTAGCTCTACAAGAGTCTGTGTTAGTAATTCTCCTTTGTATTTTTGCATCATCTGCAAACATATTCAGATAGCTCTCATTTCCAGTGTTACTGTTTATATCATTTATATACACTAAAAACATGATTGGTGCCAACACTGAACCCTGTGGTACTCCACTAGTCACTTCTTTTCATGATGAGTAGTTTCCTCTTAGTACTGTCCTCATTTCTCTTTTTATGAGAAAATCTTGCATCCAACAAAACAGTTTGCCTCGAATTCCTCCTTGATGATACAGTTTCCATAAAAGTCTTTGGTGTGGTACTGTGTCAAAAGCTTTCTTGAAATCTAAATAGATACTGTCCACCCATCCTTCCCTTTCCTGTATTGTGTTTGTTACTCTGTCATAGTAGCTCAACAGAGTAGTAACACATGATTTTCCTTTTCTGAAACCAAACTGTCTTTCTGTTATCATACTGTGTTCTTCTAGATGATTTACCCAAGCTTTTCTTATAAGTTTTTCTAATACCTTGCTTACAACACTGGTCAGTGATACTGGTCGGTAGTTGAGTGGATTTTGTTTATTTCCTTTCTTGAATAAGGGGACAATATTTGCTTTTTTCCAAATATCAGGTAGTTTACCTTGACTCAAGGATTTCTTGAAAATTATAAATAATGGTTTACTTAACTCCTTTGCACATTCTCGTAATACCCAACATGAAATTTCATCAGGACCACTTGCTTTTCCTCTGTCTAATCTACTTAACTCTTCCTGTATTACCTTTTCTGCTATTTGTATATCTGGTAGTATGTGTGGACATGCGTGTTCCACATAGTCCCTCTCAAAAATTTTTTCTTCTGTAAAAACTAATTGGAAATTCTTATTTAGTGCTTCACAAATATCTTCCTCTTGTGTATAAGTGATTCCCTCGTCCGTAATGGATTGTATTATATCTTTTACTTTAGTTTTGCTTCTGATATAGCCGTAAAACAGCTTTGATTGATCACTACTTTTATTTATTATATCCTCCTCAAACTGTTTTTGGGCTTCCCTCCTGATTCTTGTATAGTCGTTTCTTGCCTGTTTGTAATTATTATACGCCCTTTCACTATTGTGTCTTCTGTATCTATTCCACAACAAATCTCTTCTTTCTTTTGATTTTTTACATTCTGTATTGAACCATTTTTGTATTTTCTTATCTGCTTCTTTGTGCTGTGGGATGTACTTCTGGACTCCTATTTCATAAATTCACAAACTTTTTTATATACAGCATTTAAATCTTGTCCTCTAAGCTCATTTTCCCAGTCAACTTCTAAGAAATACTTCTTTAGGTCTTGATAGTTTCCCTTTTTATAGTTTAGGCTCTTTTCGTAACTGTCATTGCTGTTTACTATGTCATATGCTATCCTGAAGTTATAATTTAGCACTGCATGATCGCTTTTGCCGAGTGGAGGGTGATACATTAAACTGTCAATATCATTTTCTTGCCTAGTAAATATTAGATCTAGCACTGAAGGTACATCAAGTCCTCTTTTTCTGGTGGATTCCCTCACATGTTGCGTTAAGAAAAACTCTTGTACGAGATCCAGGAGCTCTTGGTCCCAACAGCTTTCTTGGCTATTTATATCTAGAGTATTCCAATTTATATTTGTATTGAAGTCCCCAGTTAGTATAATTCTTTCCGATTTCTCTTCCATTTTATGTAGCAATGATCTTATACTCTGAATTGTACTCTCTGCCAGGTCCTCATAATCGTCTCTTTCCCATGTGTTTGATCTGGGTGGCATGTACAAATTGGCTACAATTACTTTACCTTCAGATGTGTCGATCTCTACTGCAATCAGTTCTACTTGTGATGGTATATCTAGTTTTATTTCATTGACTTTTAGATTTTTCTTAGTTAATATTATAATTCCTCCTCCTTTTTTTAAATTTCTGTCTCTTCTCCATATATTGTATTCCTCTAAGTTTAGTATGTCATTGGATATCCTTGGTGTTAATTTTGTTTCAGTTAGGCATATTATTTGTGGTTCATTTTCTATGACATAATCATTCATCTCTAGTAATTTAGATACCATTCCATCCACATTTGAGTACATCAACTTTATCATCTTGTTTATATACTTGTCATGACATGGTTCTACTACCTTCCTCCTTTTTCTTCCATCCTGTTTGTGTACCACTTCCGTGTGTGTGTGTGTGTGTGTGTGTGTGTGTGTGTGTAAATAAAGCAGTACATTCACATCCAGTAACATCCAAGCAGCAAATTCCACCTTGATATTCAGTTACCATTTTCAATGCTTTCATCCTATACAACATCAATACCAACAAAGCATTCGGCTTTAATAATAATAAAGACAAAGAAAGAAATTTGGTACTTATGAGTCATTTATCTCCAGCTGAACTATGACCTTGTATGTGGCTGACGATTGACCATTATATCCTACACGGTCGGTCCCAAGAAGCCTTTCGTCCCAGGAGAAAATTGCGTGTGGCGTTTGGAAAATTTGAAAGACTTGGGAAGACTAGAAATACAAAAGAACATAGTGAGGTCAATGAAAGATGGTAAGTCCTTTGCGAGATTCTAATAAGTTTGGGAAATGAACAGTATGGTTCTTAAAAACTGATTACAGAAATGTCACTGTGATATAAGCAATTCCTTAGATTTAAAAAAAAAAAAAAAAAAAAAAAAAAAAGCTGTCTAAATTTACTGCAGGGATTAAGTAACATCATGAAAGAATATTAAGTTCTTGCAAGATTTTGGTATCTTTGAAAGATTGGTAATGGAATTAAAAAAAAAGGAGAGAGAAAAGAAACAGATATAGTATGATAAAAGACTGCAATTATTTTTCTCAACTGAGTAAAATTTTTAGAAATTATATTGACTGTAAATTTGTAGTAATATTTCTATTCCCCACCTGACAAAGTCGGAGGAGGGTATTGTTATCACTGGTGTCCGTCCGTAGAGTTGGGTGGCAGGGCGGCTGGACAGGTGTAGAGATTTCGTTTCTGGGCCAGAAATCTGAAAGTGTTTACTATAGAGTCATGAAAATTCAGAGTCTTATAGTGAACTGGTGTTCATTGATAGGTAGAATGCTTTGTCTTAAGTAGGTTTTTTTTTTTTTAATTATGAAAAAAAGTAAAAAAAAAAATAATCAATCTTCAATAATGCATTTGCAAGGAATCTGAAGGGCAAAATTTATATTAAATGGAAAAAACACAATGTTTTAAGTTTTAATGTCTCTTTGTTATGCAGGGGGGGGAGGGGGGGAGGGCAGATATGTGCTTGTTTAGGTGTGCAGAGAGGTGGGACATATGTGCTTGGTCAGGTGGAGGGTTTAGACAGCGTAGCGTTGCATTATCTCATGCAGGCAGTAGAAGACTTGGAATCTAGGCCTGAGAATATTGCTGTATTTATGTGATGTCAAAATTCTTTCGTTGTCTCAGTCTTACATTCGACTTAGGGAAATGTTGAGTCTGGAAGATTATGAAGAAACGGGAAGACTGCTTTTAGTTACAGCAGACTTTTTGATGTGTTACTGATAGCAAAAACCTCTCGTTGCCGGAACTCACTCTCTCTCTCTCTCTCTCTCTCTCTCTCTCTCTCACACACACACACACACAAACACACACAAGCCTTTCTCATATAACCTATCTTATCTCTCCACCTCTTTTGTTGGACTTTATGAAGATCTTTGCGCGATTGTGATTCATATCATTCGCTTAATTATAAAATTATGAGACAGAGAGAGAGAGAGAGAGAGAGAGAAAGTAAGTATTTGTACCCGAATGTGTGTGTGTGTGTGTGTGTGTGTGTGTGTGTGTGTGTGTGTGTGTGTGTGTGTGTGTGTGTGTGTGTGTGTGTGTGTGTAATCTAAATCCTCTAAATCATCTAAATCTCATTATTTAAACCCCAAGCCTCTCACCATGGCACTGAAATTCTCACTCTCTAGATAACAGTTAAGCTCTTTGGAACATGAGAGAGAGAGAGAGAGAGAGCGAGAGAGAGAGAGAGAGAGAGAGAGAGAGAGAGAGAGAGAGAGAGAGAGAGAGAGAGTTAAGCCCTGTGTGCAGACTTAATGGCCTGCCTTGTATAACGTCTGCAGATCCTCATTGGGTGGCATTAGTAGTGGTATTGGATATTTGGTAACGTCTTTTCCTGAGCGATGTATTGTGGACAGTGCGTCTCAATATCCTAGTGTATGTTATTGATGCAATCTGCCGTGATATTATTGCAATATAAATAAACATATAGGACAATTTTATGATGCAGAAATAAATGGCTAGGGAGAAGGTGCTGCAAGGCCTCCAGTGCCACTGAACACAGTTTGTTGCCATTCCAAGCTGCCCTCCTGCATGTACCTGTAATTCTCTTTGGCCTACCGTGTTGTCTACGGTGGTATAGAATTGTGTGAAATCAGCTGAAACAGAAGACTAAACTTGTTCCGATTATGAAGGCGTTGGCTGACGTTGAAAGTATTAAGTAAGTGGCTCCTATAACCCACCTTCAGCTGACTACAACTGTGTGACGTTAGTTGTAATACAGTACTAGACACGTACCTAGCATGGAAGGCTTGACTTTTATCCTACCATACAAACCTTGGATAGGACGTGTTCCTTCCCCATAATATTAGAGAGAGAGAGAGAGAGAGAGAGAGAGAGTTAGGCAGGAATTTGTAGTGTGTGGCCGTGGAAGGTAGTGTGGCACCGATTCTGTGTGTGTGTGTGTGTGTGTGTGTGTGTGTGTGTGTGTGTGTGCTTCATGTGTACTGTACCTGTCTCGTGTGATGTCCTCCTGTTTTTCTTATCTTTCCCATTTTCCTTTATCTTCTTCATTATTACTTTACATTCTCCTCCACTAATCTCTTTCGATTTTTTCCATCCTTCGTTACTTCGTTTCTCTTTCCTTCCTTCCTTCATCCTTCCCTCCCTCGTTCCTCCAATCATTCCTTTCTTCGTTCCTTCCTTTTTTCCTTATTCGTTTTCTTTCATCCTTCCTTTCTTCTTTCGGTTCTTTCTTGTTTCCTTCCGTCCTTCTTCCTTTTCTTCCATCATTCCTCTCTTCTTCCTTCGTTAATTTTTTCTTTCTTCCTTCCATCCCTTCCTTCTTCCGTCTTTCCTTCCCTCCTTTCTTCCTTCCTTCCCTCCTTTCTTCCTTCCTTCCCTCCTTCCTTCTTTCATTCCTTTCATCCTTCCTCTCTTCCTTCTTTCCTTTCTCCTTTCCTTCCTTCTTTCCTTCCATCTTCCCCACCTCTCCCTCTGTTCCCCCGTCTCCTACTTTCTTTCCCTCCACCTCGTCATGTACCATCTTCTCTACACTTCCTTTTTCTTCTCAATCCTCTTATATATTCTCCTGTCTCTCCTCTTCCCCTTTCTCTTCATCACCCACTCCTATCCTTTAGTCTCGTCTTCTTTTCCTTCCCTCTCACAACATCGCTCTCTTTTTTCCTCTCTCTCTCTCTCTCTCTCTCTCTCTCTCTCTCTCTCTCTTCTGTTCCCCTTTCACTCCCTCTTCCTGCTTTCTCCTCTCCTGTTCCTCCAATTCCCTTAGATTCCTCCTAGTCTTCTCCTTCATCGTTACTTTCTCTCACAAGTGGAGTATTCCACTAATGGTATTTCCTCGTTATGGGTCGTAACACCTTTCGATATACTGCTTGTTTTAGTAACTCTCTCTCTCTCTCTCTCTCTCTCTCTCTCTCTCTCTCTCTCTCTCTCTCTCTCTCTCCTAGAGTAAAGGATAAAATAATGTCAGGGTGCAACTTTCACACCTTAACAGTAACTCTTGTTATAACATCTAAATGTATAACAGTTGATTACCTTACAGTAGGATAATGTCTAAGTTGTTTTATTTTGCACTTATTATTATTATTATTATTATTATTATTATTATTATTATTTTTATTATTATTATTATTATTATTGTCGTTTTTTTTTATGTTTCTGTTCTTGTTGTTTTTGAATATTATAATTAGTATTAGTATCAGTACTACTACTACTGCTACTACTACTGCTACTACAACTACTACTACTACTACTACTACTACTACTACTGCTACTACTACTACTACTTCTACTAATACTGGCACCGCTACTCCTCGGACCGCGTACTGATCATCGAAGAGGTAAGGCTTCGTCAGATCACTTTATTGAGCATAGGGAAAATCGTGTTAAATTATGAGGTTATATCTGTCTTGACTGATATGGTCGCTTGTAATTTTGTGAACCAGTCAGCGTACAGATAAAGCGAAGTACTTGTCGCTTCGGAGGGTTGACGGACACCAATAATTATCATGGTCTGATTTTATACAGGGTGGTCCAGAAATAGCGCTCCACTAGAAACTCACCTGGGGTATCTCATGCGTTGCTGGCACGGCTCAGTCTGCTGGTGTGGGCGTGGGTGTGGGTGCCTGAAATGAGTAGATGATGCAGGATTGACACTGATAACGAGGACTCAGCCGTACTTGCAATGCACGAGAAATCGGCCAGCAGAGTGGAAGAGCAGCGTTATATATGGACCACCCTGTATATCTGGGGTCTGAGACGGCAAGCTTCCCAACACCTCTTCCTTACCGATTTATTTTTACTCTCCACATGACGAAGTCAGAGGAGGGTGTTCTTATCGCTGGAGTTCGTCTGTGGAGTTGGGCGGCTGGGGGTAGAGATTTTTGTGTCCGAACCAAATCTCAGAAAGTTATAGGTATAATAATGAAATTTCACATAGTTATGTATCTTTTAGTGAACTGGTGCGTTTAGGCTGAATGCTGTGTCTTCTTCTTTTGTTAATTGAAAAAAAAATGTCAGATATTTCCACTCGACCTGAACAAGTAATCTGAAGCCTCAAGTAAAATAGTATTCACAAAATACTCGCGAAATTTCACAGTTATGTACCTTACACTGAACTGGTGCCTTTTCATATGTAGAATGCTGTGAGGTATTTTGTTTTTTAAATAATGTAAATGTAAAGAAAAAAAAAAACATATTTTCATGCGGAGGTTGGGGGGTGGGGGGATAAGTGCCGTGATGCCCTTGGTTAGGTGTGCAAGGAGGTCGGGGTAAGTGCTTGGTAAAACGGAGGGTTGCAATAGCATAGCGTTGCTGCTGCTGATGGTGGTGGTAGTGATGGGGGTTGTGGTGATGATGCTAATGGTGGTACTGGTGATGGTGGTGGTAATTGTGGTGATGATGATGATTGCGGTGGTATGGTGATGGTGGTGATGATGATGGTGATGGTGATGGTAGTGATGATGGTTGTGATGATGATGATTGTGGTGTCAGTGATGATGGTGGTGTCTTTTTTTACTTCCTATCACACTTCCGCATTCCATACCTCTGATTAAATTAAGTTTTAATGTTTTCTGTGTTACACGGAGGGGGGTGGGGGGATGAGGGCTATTATGCACTTGGTTAGGTGTGCAGGGAGGTGTAACGAATGTGCTTGGTCAGATGCAGGGTTTCAGTTGTGTAGCGTTGCCTTTCTTTGGAAACGGCTGGATAATACTGTTTCGCACGTTATTTATGCTCAGTGTGGTGATAGCAGAATCATTCAAGTAGCACAGGGGAAGACGGCAAGGTGTGATAAGCAAAATAAATCGCTTTGGAAGAGGTGCTAGGGAGCTTCCTTAACCAACAAGATTAGGGAGATTAGAGTCAGGCGTAGCATCATCAGGCACCGTATATTATAACGCTTCCAGGGATGTAAGAAGGACCACTTGTTCTTCTCTTAAATGATTGGAACTTGCTGTTGTCTACTCCTGGGCGCCCCTGGCCTCTAAACGGAGGAAAGATGAGACTGCCTTTTTTTTTTTCTTTCAATATCATGGTTCATTATTTCCCAGTCTGTTCTTGTTATTTAGCTTTTCAGAGTATTGAGTGACGGCGTTTTGTGCTTGACCAGTTTGTTCCATCAGTGTACAGTAGGTATTTGCTTTACTGACGCAGATGACTGGACGCTTGCGATATATAACACGCCACGGCCTACACAACTCCCCGCCCCTCGACAATCTCTTACCTCACAGAACACCACACGCCCTCACACCTCACCACACACCTTCACCTCACTCACACATACCTATACTTCACCACACACCATGACTTCCCTCCCAAACACACTTATACCTCACCACACACCCTCACCTCACTCTCACACACACCTGCACCTCACAACACAATCACGCCTCACCACACACCCTCATCTCGCTTTCACACATAGCCACACCTCACCACAAACCCTCACCTCACTCCTACATACAGCCTCACCTCATTACACTCCCTCCCCTCGCTCTCACATACACCTAAATCTCAAAATACACCCTCACACCACTACACTCTCTCACCTCACTCACACACACAGCCACATGTCACCACACACCTTCATCAAGCTCTCACACACAGCCAAGCTTCGTTGCACCTTACTTTATCTTACTCAGTAACACAGCATACCAAAACACACTGAACATCTCACCTCACACCCTACCAAATACCCTCACCTTTATCTCACACATACCTACTACACACACACACACACACACACACACACACACACACACACACACACACACACACACACACACACACAAAACCATTACAGCCATTTACATGCGATTTTATTCAGCTATATAAAGAGTTTTGTTATGAAGGGGTTAAAGAAGGCCGTACCTAATACCACCACAAACGAAAAGTGTTCCTTGATCCCAATAAATTCACCTGCTGACAAGAATGAAATGATGGAGTACTTCCACACCTGAGAGAGAGAGAGAGAGAGAGTTTTGCTGTGTGTGTGTGTGTGTGTGTGTGTGTGTGTGTGTGTGTGTGTGTGTAAATAAAGCATTACATTCAAGACCAGTAACATCCAAGCAGCAAATTCCACGTTGATATTCAGTCACCATTTTCAATGCTTTCATCCTATACAACATCAATACCAACAAAGTATTCGGCTCTAATAATAATAAAGATAAAGAAAGAAACTTGGTACTTACCAGTCATTTATGTCCAGCTGAACTATGACCTTGTATGTGCCTGACGATTGACCATTATATCCCACACGGTCGGTCCCAAGAAGCCTTTCGTCCCAGGAAGAGAGTAACGTGAGACCTGTTTTGTGTCGAAGGAGGAGAAAACGAAGACGATGCTGTAAAGGTAGATATTAGATTATGTTATTTGGCCTTACCTTTGGTTGAAGAAGAGGAGTGTTGCTTGGCCTTGTCTTGCCTTCTCTCAGGGTTAAGGCTTGAGGGAGTCCAGATCAGTTCGTTCCCTGAGGCCTAACAGTCCTCTTGCGTGCCACACATCACATCACCACTTCGGCACTAATATCCACCGTCCATATTGAATACTTGCTTGAGCTGTCTCATTCAGGACTGGTGTGATGGTATTAACGAAGGTGTATTTCGGACTGACTTAGGCTACGGGTGTGAGATGTGCGAGTGTGTGGGGTGTGATGGAAGGTATCTCTTTTCCCTCTGACCTGGCCTACTGTTGACATCTCCATCGTGAATGCTGGGTTGTGACAGGAGGTAAACACTAGACTATGTTGTTAGTCACGGAGAAGTGATATGGAAAGGATGTAGAGCCATAACCATAACAAAGGATGTAATACCATAACATTGTCTTATTCTGCTGGCCAGCCACGTGAAATTACCTACAAAACGACGGAAATCTCCACCAAGTTTACGTAAAAGAACTTCTCTCTCTCTCTCTCTCTCTCTCTCTCTCTCTCTCTCTCTCTCTCACACACACACACACACACACACACACACACACACACACACACACACACACACACACCTTACATATACAACTCATACTACCACACAACAGAGCCCTAGTACACAGTGCAATATCTCACACTGCTTTGACAGCATCACACTCATGAATCTCGACATTATTTTGTAAAGTGTGAGTGAATGAATGAGTGAATGTAGTAGCTGCAGCCGCAGACTCATGCTGAATGTGTACCCAGTGGACTCCAGACCCAAATTTCCCTCCTGCAGCCCACCATCTTTCTTTACAGGGAGAGGGAAGTAATAGAGGGAAGCTTGTTTACACGTACCCAGGTAGTTGAGCTGCTTGATTATATTGGGGTCACCACATGAAGGCGTCCCCCTCCAGCACCAAAGTGTGATTGAAGAAGTATACACAAGGAATTATACATAGCCTAAACTCAACAGTGTTTATGAATACTGGCCTGCACTTCCAGAAATAAGGCCTCCAATGTAGTGTCAGCAGGAAGAAGTACTTAAAACTGAGGTAGGTTATGATTTGGTGGACAGTCCTGGGTTTGACGTGGGTTTTCATGGCTAATCTGTGTTTGAGGATGGTGGGGTAGT
Organism: Coenobita brevimanus; assembly: GCF_032717465.1. Classification (NCBI taxonomy): domain Eukaryota; kingdom Metazoa; phylum Arthropoda; class Malacostraca; order Decapoda; family Coenobitidae; genus Coenobita; species Coenobita brevimanus. The sequence continues at coordinate 38,287,826 of NC_136967.1, forward strand.
GCTGTGTGTGTGTGTGTGTGTGTGTGTGTGTGTGTGTGTGTGTGTGTGTGTGTGTGTGTGTGTGTGTGTGTGTGTGTGTGTGTGAGATACTTGGAACCCCTCTTGACTAATCTACTGTATGCCTGAAGGTTGATGGGGTAGTGTGCGTGGGGGGGGGGAGGTGATAGGCAGCTTTTGTTTATGGTTATTAATTTCTTGAAGTCCCATAAAGTAATGTTTAATATCATCTTCCTGCCATCAAATGATTATATCCTATTTGCGACGGTCTCCTAACGTAGAAAATTTAATGAACGCTGTATCTAAAAATTTCAGTTGGAAGAGTAATGTTGTCTGTACAAAATATTAAAATAATAACGACGTTAAATTATCTAATGTTAATATAGAAGCAATCTGTGATTTGTGTTGACAGCTTTTCATCAGAGTAATTTATTTAGTAGAAAAATCTTGATAACAGGTTAGGAACCCAGCTATTGGCTTATAATTACATAGGTAGTTAGTCGTCTTGATAGCCAGGTTGGTTCTCGACCCTTCATGTTCATAGCCATCCTGTTATCTTGATAGTCAGTTTAGTAGACGAATCATCTTCATGCGAGCAAACTTTGAAGTCGACTCATTTTGGTATTAAACTAACCAACTTGGTAGCCACTGTCCCCGCCAGTCCATCATCTTGTTACTTGTACAGTAGCAGGTTGTGTGCACCTTTACACACTCAGTTGTATTAAACAGCTGGCATTATTCAATTTGGTAGCCAGCTGATGATATTAGTATTCACTGTATTCAAAAGCAAAATCAGGTATTCCGTCTACAGTATCAGTGAACATCAGCATTGTGGCCAGGTACTCCAAAGAGTACCTAGAACTAGCTCAATAACGTGAGAGAGAGAGAGAGAGAGAGAGAGAGAGAGAGAGAGAGAGAGAGAGAGAGAGAGAGAGAGAGAGAGAGAGATTTAATATCCTCTTTTTCCTGGTGGATATTGAGGTCTGGGGCGAATGAGGGTAGGAGTGGATGTTTGATGAGTGTGGCTCCTCCCTCACACACCCCTCTCTCTTTCTCTCAAGTTTTGCAATGTGTATGATACTGGTGATAACGCTTGTCTTTAACACTTAACTTGTGACATTACCTATTTCTCCCTCTCTCGCCCCATCCAGCCTCTTCCCTTCCCTTCCCTTCCCTTCCTTCATCATCTTTCCCTTCCCTTCCTTTCCTTTCCCTCATCATCTTTCTCTTCCCTTCCTTTTGCTTCCCTCATCGTCTTCCCCTTCCCTTTCCTTCTCTTCCCTTTCCTCATCATCTTCCCTTCCCTTCCCTTCTCTTCCCTACCCTCATCATCTTTCCCTGCTATTCCCTACTCTCATAAACTTTCTTTTCCTTTCCCTTCCCTTCCCTTGCCTTGCCTTCCCTTCCCGTACATCATCTTTTTTTTCCTTGCTTCCCTTCTCTCATCATCTTTCTCTTCTCTTCCCTTCCTTCCCTTCCCTTTCCTAATCATCTTTCCCTTTCCTTCACTTCCCTGATTATCTTTCTTTTCCCTTCCCTTCCGTTCCTTTCCCTCATCATCTTCCCCTTCCCTTCCCTTATCTTCCCTTCCCCTATCATCATTCTTTTCCTTTCCTTTCTCTTCCCTTTCCTAATCATCTTTCTTTTCCCTTTAATCATCATTTTTCCCATTCTTTCCTATCCCTTTCCTTCCCTTCCTTAATCTTATTTTTTTCCTTCCCTTCCTTAATCTTATTTTTTTCCTTCCCTTCCTTAATCTTATTTTTTTCCTTCCCTTCCTTAATCTTATTTTTTTCCTTCCCTTCCCTTCCCTAATCATCTTTCATTTCCCTTGCCTTCCCTTCCCTTCCCTTCCCTCAACACCCTTCCCATCCCTTCCCATCCCTTCCCTTCCCCTCCCGTCCTTTCCTTTCCCTCAACACCTTTCCCATCCCTTCCCTTCCCTAATCATCTTTCTTTTCCCTTCCCTTCCCTTCCCTGAACACCCTTCCCATCCCTTCCCTTCCTCTCCCTGAACACCCTTCCCATCCCTTCCCTTCCCTTCCCTTAAAACGTAGTGATATTGGTATTGTGTGTAGGATTATTAAATGATGACTGATAATGATGACGAGTATAGTGATGGTGTTGATGTGATTATGGTAATAACAGTGATGATGGTTATGATGAATGTGGAGGTGTGGTGATGGTGATAATGACGACGATGAAAATGGTGGTAGCTAAGAATGATGATGGTGAATGCATGACAGTGATAATGATGTAATCATAGTGATAGTGCTGGTGGCAGTGGTGGTCGTTGGAGTAGTGGTTGTGGTGGTGGTGGTGATGATGGTGATGATGATATAACGATTATTATAATGGAGATGATGACAATACTATGGTAGTGGTGGAAGTGTGATGATTTTGGATAATGGTAGTGAATTATTTTGACGGGGATGGTAAGGTGTGTTGACAGTGATGGGTGATGATTGTTATGATGATGCTGTTATAGTCGCGACGCACGACTCTGAGGTTGTCATTATCGTACCCTGCCAACCTATCATTCCAAAGTGCGTCCGATTTCGTATCATATTATTTACGTATAATATTATTATGCACGAATATATTATACACGAAAATTATTATACACGAGCATATTATAAGAGAATCAAATGCACCTCATATTATGCACTAGAGTCACTTATGAATGGTAGGTTTCAGGGCTTGATAATAACATCATCAAAGTCGCTCGCCACGAATATAGTAATGGCAGACGATGATAATGATAATGGTTGTGATGATGATGATGATGATGATGATAGACGCCATTGGTTAGTGCTGTTCCTTATCACGATGACTCTCTCTCATTCTCTCTCTCAATTACCCAACTGAAATATAATGCCATGTAGGTAAATCGCATCTACAATACTAAGTAACGCAAAGTACACGTTAACCTACCCCTCTCATAGCCGGGCGAGTGAGTCATAGGAGCCTGAGAGTGTTAATCCCTGTTAGGTAACGTTAAGTAGAGTGAGTCATAGGAGCCTGAGAGTGTTAATCCCTGTTAGGTAACGTTAAGTAGAGTGAGTCATAGGAGCCTGAGAGTGTTAATCCCTGTTAGGTAACGTTAAGTAGAGTGAGTCATAGGAGCCTGAGAGTGTTAATCCCTGTTAGGTAACGTTAAGTAGAGTGAGTCATAGGAGCCTGAGAGTGTTAATCCCTGTTAGGTAACGTTAAGTAGAGTGAGTCATAGGAGCCTGAGAGTGTTAATCCCTGTTAGGTAACGTTAAGTAGAGTGAGTCATAGGAGCCTGAGAGTGTTAATCCCTGTTAGGTAACGTTAAGTAGAGTGAGTCATAGGAGCCTGAGAGTGTTAATCCCTGTTAGGTAACGTTAAGTAGAGTGAGTCATAGGAGCCTGAGAGTGTTAATCCCTGTTAGGTAACGTTAAGTAGAGTGAGTCATAGGAGCCTGAGAGTGTTAATCCCCGTCAGGTAACTACTCCTCATTACCTGAGTGCATTTCCTGTTGAACAGGCCTAAATAATACAGGGTGGTCCAAAAACAGCGCTCCACTAGAAACTCACCTGGCGCCTTCTTTGGTGTTAGGGGGATGGCTGTGTCTGCTGGTGTGGGTGAGCGGGTGACAGTAGAAGTAGGAAAGAAATGATGCAATATAGACATTGATATGGCAGAGTGAGCCGTCGCCGCCACACGCAAATCAACCCAGGCAGTGGAAGAGCAGCGTTATCTATGAACCATCGGGTATATACAGAAAGCCAAAGATTTCCTGCTGCCATTTTTTTTATTCCAGTTCATTGTGTCTTTATCTGAGCCAAAAGATTTGTGGCGAGAAATTGTCCGTTTGTATTTATTTTGTATTGTTATCTTTCCAGGAATTTCCTGTCATTTATCATTTTACTTATACCAACACTTGAGTCAATATACTCTCTCTCTCTCTCTCTCTCTCTCTCTCTCTCTCTCTCTCTCTCTTTCTCGTCCTTTATACTGTTTCTATTGAGTTAATCGCTTTCTTTACCCCATTCTTCTACCGTCTTTCACAGGTTATCCCAACTATTAGGGGGTACTAGCATTGCCTGTAGGAGGGAATTTAGAGGGTGGGGATAGGGTGGGGGTTGGGGTGGAGAGAGGAGAGGATGGGTCAAGGAAACAGGAGAGAGAGAGAGAGAGAGAGAGAGAGAGAGAGAGAGAGAGAGATTTCCTGCCATTCCTCCTTCTTTTCTTGTGTGATAATGCAAACTGAGAAGCAATGCTAATATAAGGATGAAATGATGGGAATTAGTGTACAAAGTTATAGCGACAGCCTAGCCCCGGCCCCCTTCGCTCCTGATGGGAGACAGTTATTAAAATGATAGAATGAGAAGGAAGAATAATATATAGACGTCGTGATAGAGAGGTATACAGTATTTAAGGGTATGAGAGCACTGAGAAGCGATAACTAAGACGCTGATGTAAGAAGGAGAGAGAGAGAGAGAGAGAGAGAGAGAGAGAGAGAGAGAGAGAGAGAGAGAGAGAGAGAGAGCACTGGCAAATCCAAAAGCCAATAAGGTCGACATACTCAATTTTCAGTCAGAAATCTCAGCCTTAGGACATCATGTTTTGACCCTCTTGTCCATAAAGTCGAGAATGCTGTAATGCACAATGGGATACTCCGCCTTACTGCACCGATAACTCCTTGAGAACTGGGAAAGCTTTGCGTTGCCTGCTGGTTATAACGTAGGATATAACGAAGTAGTTGACGTATTTTTGGTGTCTAGCCTGCTATACTCTTTTCACTGTAATTTGGTCTAATATTGTTCTCTTGTCATCGTAAAGGGTGAGATGTATCAATAGATTAATGCTGGAATGTGGTGCTAGTCACGAAGAAGAGCTGTGGAAAGGATATAGAGCCATAGCACTGTCTCTTTCTGATAGTGAGCTACGTGAAAGGATATAGAGCCATAGCACTGTCTCTTTCTGATAGTGAGCTACGTGAAAGAATATAGAGCCATAGCACTGTCTCTTTCTGACAGTGAGCCACGTGAAATTATATACGGACATAGCGCTGTCTTTTTCTGATAGTGAGCTACGTGAAATTAACTGCAAAAGGACGAAGATCGGGACCAAAATCAGATGGAAAAGAGTATAGGACAGCTTAGCCAAAGGAGGAAAATCTGAGCCAAGTTAAGGTGAAAAGAATATAGGCGTTGCCTGCTGGTTATAAGGCATGGCATCGTGAAATTGGATACGTGTTATCAGCGCCCATATGACAAAGAGCTGATAAAAGCGTCTGCCTGTCGTAAGAGCAGAATGGCAGTGACGAAGGTAATACATGCCAAGCGTTCACTACTGCAGGTCACTTATTTATGGTAATGATTATGAGGATGACAAGGAGGACGAGAACTAGAACAACAACAACAACAACAGCAGCAATAATAATAATTATAATAATAATAATAATAATAATAAAAATCTATCTATCTATCTATCTATCTATTGTCAGACGCCTCAATTCCGTTAGGGGTCGCCACAAACAAATCGCCTCCCCGTTGCCCTGTCCCCCGTCATTTCACTGCCCCGCTCCCAACTCACACCCCCCTCTCTCATATATCGCTCCATCCCTTCCCTCCATCTCATCCTCAGCCTCCCCTTCCCTCTTTCCCCCTCCAAATCACTGAAATACACTCTCTTCGTCAGTCTCTCACCCTCCATCCTCTCCACATGGCCAAACCACCTCAGTGTGTTCCTCATAACGCTTCCTATCACATCCACATCCACACCACAACGCTCCTTTATATCCTCATTTGTCAGCCTGTATCTCCACGTGACCCCACAGGCTCCTCTTAAATAACTCATTTCCACTGCTCTCACTCTTGACTTGTGTCCTTCCAGCAACGTCCAAGCTTCACTTCCATACGTTAGAGTTGGTATCACAATACTGTCATGTAGTAACTTTTTCACTTCCATGCTCACTTCCTTGCTTCTTATCACTGCTTTCAAGGAACCAGTAACCTTTCTTTCCTGCTGTACCCTTTCAAGCACTTCACCATACAAACTTCCATTCTTACTCATCACACTACCCAAGTACTTAAACATACTCACATTTTCTAATTCCTCACCATCCAACCTCGCTGTACATTCACTGACTTCACCTCTCTCAAAGACCATCACTTTACTCTTCCCTACATTCACCTTTAGACTCTGTTTCTTACACACTCTCCCAAACTCATCCACCAAGCCTTGCAGCTCTCCTTCGTCTTCACTCAACAACACAGTATCATCTGCAAACAACAGTACAGGGAGTTTCCAAACACTACCCTCTCTCACCAGGGCCACTCCAACATCCACTGCCCTACCTTGTACCTCTTTTATTAGCCCATCCATGTACAGACTGAACAACCATTGAGACATGACACATCCCTGTTTCAACCAAACCTTCAAAGAGAAAAATTCACTCAGTTCACCATCCACATGCACTGCAGCCTTAGCACCATCATACATACTCTTCACAGTATTCAGCAACTTCCCATCTACTCCATATATTCTTAATACTTTCCACAATCCTTGTCTATCCACCCTGTCATATGCTTTCTCCAAATCCATGAAAGCCGCATACAATTTCTTTCCCTTCTCTAAAAACTTTTCCACTAAAGATCTAAGAATGAATATCTGATCTACACAACCTCTTCCCTTCCTAAAACCTCCCTGTTCTTCTCTAACTAATTCCTCTGTTATTTCCCTAACTCTACCAATAAGTATCCTACCATACACTTTTCCTATTATACTAAGAAGACAAATACCCCTATGATTACCACACACTTCTTTTTCCTCTTTTCCTTTGCACAAAGGAATAATTATACCTGACTTCCAATCCTCCGGAGCTCTACCTTCCTCCCAGGCCAATCTGCACATCTTCCACATCCATTCTACAACAATCTTCCCCATGCTTCAGCATTTCACCACACACTCCATCAATTCCTGGGGCTTTCCCCAATGTAACTTTCTTCATTTCTTCCACAACTTCTCTCCTACTGATTTCTTCCTGTCTTCTCACCTCCCTCCATCTCCCAGCCATTTCCCAGCCACTTATCCTCACATTACTTCCATGCTCTATGTTCAACAATTCCTTAAATTGTTCACTCCATCTACTCACTTTCTCTCCCTTCTCGATTAGTAATCTATCATTTTTATTTTTCAATCCCCTGCTAACTTCACTTCCACCCTGTCTTACTCTCTTCACCTCTTTCCAGAACATTTTCTTACACTCCCTCCATTTTACACTCAAATTCCTTCCAAATTCCTCATCCACTCTCTTCTTACTCTCTTACTAATCTTTTCACCTCTCTCTTTCTTTCTACATATAACTCTCTCTTCTGCCTCTCAACTTCTTCCACATCCCTATTTCTCATCCGTTCATTGTATGCTTTCTTCTTTTGTGCCACAGCCTGTCTCACCTCTTCATTCCACCACGCTGTTCCTTGCACCCCCCTCCGTCTTCTCTTAATCCCATACACCACATCACATGCTGCACATATTTCTTCTGTGAATAACCTGCACACACCTTCCACGTCCCGCATCTGCTCCAGTTCATATTTGTCCAATCATTCCTCCACTTCTCTCTTATACTCTGCCTTTTTCTCATCCTCTTGTAACCTTTCCAGTCTCCTTACAAATGCTCCTTCTTCCTGTCCTACCCTTCTTTTATTTCTCCATCTTGCTTGGATCTTCATTCTGGCCACCATCAAGTAGTGGTCAGAAAGTCCACTCCCCCAACCTCTATTAGCTCTTGCATCCATTACACATCTTTGCATCCTTTCATCCACACACGCATAATCAATCATTGCCTTCCTTTCATTCAGTTCACCACCCACCCTTCTCGTCACTCGCCATGTATACCTGTTGATCATTTTATGCCTGAAGAGGGTATTGGCTATCACCAACCCCCTCCCAGCATAAATGTCCACTAACGCACTGCCATTCTCATCTATCTCATCAGGCACACCCCACTCACCAACTATTCCATCCACCTTCACATTCCCTACTTTACCATTCATATCACCGATCAAACACACTCTCTCATTCCTTCCAAACTTTTCCATGCACACTTCCACATTTGTCCAGAACTCTTCTCTCACTGTGCTTGCACGATCTTGCGTTGGCGCATGCACACACACAATCGCCAACATTCGTATTCCAACTTTCAATCTTACCCACACAATACTTGACCCAACCGATCCATACTCTCTTATGCTCTTCTTCTATCTTTTATACATACTCCTTGTTTTGCCCTCTTATTCTCACCTACTCCTGCATATATACCCCATCTATACTCCTATTCTCTCACACTCTCACCTCTCCATTTAGTTTCAGTTACTCCGCACACATCAACTTTCGCACCCTCAAGCACCTGGACAATCTCTCTCTTTCACCTCATCATTCGCTCCCCTTACATCCATGTTCCGATTACCATGTCCTTTGTCCGGTCCTTGGTCGTCAACTTTTGGTCAGTCCTTGTCCGAGGCTTATTGTTTGTCTTTTTAGTTAGTTGTTTTCCGGGGAGGGGCACTAACCCTCCGCCAACCCTTTTAGTCGCCTTTTACGACAAGCAGGGATACTGGGGGAGTATTCTTGAAAACCCCCTACCCCCAGGGGGCAATAATAATAATAATAATAATAATAATAATAATAATGATAATAATAATAACAATAATAATAATAATAATAATAATAATAATAATAATAATAATAATAGTAGTAGTAGTAGTAGTAGTAGTAGTAGTAGTAGTATTTCGTGGTAGTTGGGGGCACTCATCATCCACTCACTCGATGTAGTGCTGCTGTCGGATGTGTGCCCTTTCCTCTCCTCCATCCACCTTTCCTTCCATCTTCTTCTGTCTTCCTTTACTTCATTCTTTCCTTGTCCTTCTGCCTACGGGTAACTTGACACTTCCTCTTTTGTCTTTCTTTCCTTCATTCTTTCCTCTTCCTTCTGCCTCTGGATGACTTTACACTGAATGACAAGCCAAATGGTTTCCTGTACACCAGGAAACCATTTACTATGCTGGGTGGTAACAATATAACCAAATTTTGGCGCTAGATGGTTTAGTGAGTAATTATTGCGCTCTAATCGGATTGCGACGGTGATGGTTTATATCCAAGGGATGGTTGGGATTGATTACTCATGTAATGCCACTCAGGGATGAGTAAGGCTGGTCACTCTCATCTTAAATGTCGGGACCAACTGTTTAGCCCCGGGCTCCTACGCTCCTCATGGGGCAACGTAGGATTGGATGATGGGTGGATGGATGGATTATTACTATTATTATTATTATCATTATTATTATTATTATTACTATTATTATCATTATTATTATTATTATTATTATTATTATTATCATTACGTCGTCAGGTGATACAAATTTAATAACTTCACCACAGTCTTGTCATCCTCTTTGTTTTAACCCGGTCACAGTTCACCCTTATGTGTGTGTGTGTGTGTGTGTGTGTGTGTGTGTGTGTGTGTGTGTGTGTGTGTGTGTGTGTGTGTGTGTGTGCAACTCTTGTCTTATCAGAGATAGTTGTTCGGGTGGCTTATCTTGAAGGGGGGCAGGGAAGGAGAGGAGAGGAGGGGAGAATACAGGGAGGACGAGAAGGTAGAGGAAGAGGAAGGAGGGGAGAGAGAGAAGGAGGATGAGGAAGAGGTGTTGTGAGGAAGAGAAAAAGAAGAGAGAGAGAGAGAGAGAGAGAGAGAGAGAGAGAGAGAGAGAGAGAGAGAGAGGAGTGAAAAGGACGAGGAGGACAATGAGGTAAAAGAGGGGATAACAGAAACGAGATGTAGGAAAGGGGAAAAGAGGTTTGGATGAAGAGGAGGGGGAAGAGGAGTGAAAGGAACTCTGATGAAGGGAGGGGAGAGGAAAAGCAGAGAAAGGGGAGTTCGAGGAAGGCAGAGGAGAGAAGAGGAAAGAGAAAGCAGAAGGGGAGAGGAGGAAAGAGTAGAAGGGGAGGAGAAGGGAGAATATTGGTGGAGGATGGTGGGGAGATGCTAGCTGGAGCTGCTTATCTTCAGAGGGGGAGAGGATAGGAGAGGGAGAAGGGGTAGGGGAGATTAGGAGGGTAGGGGAGAGGGGAGAGGGGTAGAGAAAAGGGGGAGTGGAAGGAGCGAAAGGGAGTGGTAGGGGAAAGGGGAGAGAGGAATTGGAGAGGGAGAAGGAGTAGGAAAGAGGGAGAAACGGTAGGGGAGAGGGGGGAAGGTTAGGAAAGGAGGGGAAGGGGTAGAGGAGAGGGGGAATGGGTAGGAAAGAGGGGGAAGAAGTAGCGGAGAGAGGGAGGAGTATCGTAGAGGGGGAAGGGGTTGGGGAGAGGGGGAAAGGGTAAGGGAAGATGGGGGCGGGTAGAGGAGAGGGAAAGGGGTAGCGGAGGGAGGGAAGGGGTAGGGGAGAGGTGGGAGGGGTAGGGGAGAGGTGGGAGGGGTAGGGGTAACGGAGGGAGGGAAGGAGTAGGGGAGAGGGGGGAGGGGTAGGGGAGAGGTGGGAGGGGGAGCAGGTAAACCTTAGAGCCCCAGGTGGCGTTGTCAGTATAAGGTAAACCAGGTGTTGGTTTTGGTCGTTCGGTCGCGCAAGAAAAAAATTGCGTGAGGCGTTTGGAAAATTTTGAAGACTTGGGAAGACTAGAAATACAAAAGAACATAGTGAGGTCAATGAAAGATGGTAAGTCCTTTGCGAGATTCTGAAAAGTTTGGGAAATGGACGGTATGGTTCTTTAAAACTGATTACAGAAATGTCACTGTGATATAAAGAATTCCTTAGAGAAAAAAAAAAAAAAACGCCGTCAGAATTTACCGCAGGAATTCAATAAGGTCTTGAAAGATCATTAGGTTCTTGCAAGTTTGGAAGGCTGGTAATGGAATAAAAAAAAAATAAAATCTCCAGTCTGATAAAAGACTCTCTAGCAGGTCCTTTTTTCTTCTCTCTCTCTCTCTTTCCATTTTGAGTATAATATAAATTTATTTGTATGACTAAAAATGTAGTAAGATTTTTACACTCCACCTAACAAAGGCAGATGAGGGTATTGTTATCACTGGTGTCCGTCAGTGGTATTAGGCGGCAGGGCGGTTGGACAGGCATAGAGATTTCTTTTCCGTGCCAGAACTCTGAAAATATTCTCTATGGAGGTATGGAATGGAATTCTACTTCGTACATAGTTATGTGTCTTACAGTGAACTGGTGCCGTTTGATAGACAGAATGTTGTGTCTTGGGTAATTTCTTTTTTCTTAATCCATCCATCCATCCATCATCCAATCCAACATTGCCCCATGAGGAGCGTAGGAGCCCGGGGCTAGGTAGTCGGTCCCGACATTTAAGTTAAGGGTGATTTTTTTAAAAAATGAAGTAAAAAAACCTTCTTTCAGAGATTTCGGTGCGACCTGGCCAAGGAATCTGAAGGGCCCAGGTCATGGGGAAACTACTATTTTAAGCTATAATGTGTCTGGGTTTGTACAAGGGGGGCGAGATAAGGGCCTTTATGCGTTTGGTTAAGTGTGAAGGGAGGTGGGGGGTTTGTTCTTGGTCAGATGGAGGGTTGCAACAGCGTAGCATTGCATGTTTCATCTGGGCAGTGGATGACTTTTTTTTTTTTTTTTTCTAGGCCTAAAAATTTTACAAGATTTATGTGATGTCAAATTCCTTTGTTGGCAGAGTCCTGCATTCGACTTAGGCAAATGTTGAGTCTTTGGAAGGCTATGAAGGAACTGCAAGATTGCTATTAGTTATAGAAAACTTTTTGATGTGTTTGTGAAAGCAAAAACCTCTCGTTGCTGGAAGTATCTCTCTCTCTCTCTCTCTCTCTCTTATATTCACACACTCACACACAAAAACCTCTCTCATATATCCTTTCTTATCTCTCCACCTCTTTTGTTTCGAATTTATGAAGGTCTTGCACAGGTCTTGCACAATAGTGATTTACATTATTCCATATAATTATCAAATCCAGAGAGAGAGAGAGAGAGAGAGAGTTAAGCCCTGTGTGCAGACTTTATGGCCTGCCTTGTATAACGTCTGCAGATCCTCATTTGGTGGCATTAGTAGTGGTATTGGATATTTGGTAACGTCTTTTCCTGAGCGATGTATCGTGGACAGTGCGTCTCAATATCCTAGTGTATGTTATTGATGCAATCTGCAGTGATATTATTGCAATATAAATAAACATATAGGACAATTTTAAGATGCAGAAATAAATGGCTAGGGAGAAGGTGCTGCAAGGCCTCCAGTGCCACTGAACACAGTTTGTTGCCATTCCAAGCTGGCCCTCCTGCATGTACCTGTAATTCTCTTTGGCCTACCGTGTTGTCTACGGTGGTATAGAATTGTGTGAAATCAGCTGAAACAGAAGACTAAACTTGTTCCGATTATGAAGGCGTTGGCTGACGTTGAAAGTATTAAGTAAGTGGCTCCTATATCCCACCTTCAGCTGACTACAACTGTGTGACGTTAGTTGTAATACAGTACTAGACACGTACCTAGCATGGAAGGCTTGACTTTTATCCTACCATACAAACCTTGGATAGGACGTGTTCCTTCCCCATAATATTAGAGAGAGACAGACAGACAGACAGAGAGAGAGAAAGTTGGGCAGCAATGTATAGTGTGTGGCCGTGGAAGGTAGTGTGGCACCAATTCTGTGTGTGTGTGTGTGTGTGTGTGTGTGTGTGTGTGTGTGTGTGTGTGTGTGTGTGTGTGTGTGTGTGTGTGTGTGTGTGTGTGTGTGTGTGTGTGTGTGTGTGTGCTTCATGTGTACTGTACCTGTCTCGTGTGATGTCCTCCTGTTTTTCTTATCTTTCCCATTTTCCTTTATCTTCTTCATTATTACTTTACATTCTCCTCCACTAATCTCTTTCGATTTTTTCCATCCTTCGTTACTTCGTTTCTCTTTCCTTCCTTTCTTCATTCCTTCCCTCCCTCGTCCCTCCAGTCATTCCTTTCTTCGTTCCTTCCTTTATTCCTTCTTCCTTTTCTTTCATCGTTCCTTTTTCCTTCCTTCCATTTCTTTTTCTTCCCCTCCCTCCTTCTCTTCCTCCTTCCTTTCTTTCGTCCTTCTTCCCTTTCTTCCATCATTCCTCTCTTCTTTCTTCTTTATTTTTTTTCTTTCTTCCTTCCTTCCTTTCCTTCTTCCGTCTTTCCTTCCCTCCTTCCTTCCTTCCCTCCTTCCTTCTTTCATTCCTTTCATCCTTGCTGTCTTCCTTCTGTCCTTTCTCCCTTCCTTCCTTCCTTCTTTCCTTCCTTCTTTCCTTCCATCTTCCCCACCTCTCCCTCTGTTCCCCCGTCTCCTACTTTCTTTCCCTCCACCTCGTCATGTTCCATCTTCTCTACACTTCCTTTTTCTTCTCAATCCTCTTATATATTCTCCTGTCTCTCCTCTTCCCCTTTCTCTTCATCACCCACTCCTATCCTTTAGTCTCGTCTTCTTTTCCTTCCCTCTCACAACATCGTTCTCTTTTTCCCTCTCTCTCTCTCTCTCTCTCTCTCTCTCTTTCTTCTGTTCCCCTTTCACTCCCTCTTCCTGCTTTCTCCTCTCTTGTTCTTCCAATTCCCTTAGATTCCTCCTAGTCTTCTCCTTCATCGTTACTTTCTCTCACAAGTGGAGTATTCCGCTCATGGTATTTCCTCGTTATGGGTCGTAACACCTTTCGATATACTGCTTGTCCTAGTAACTCTCTCTCTCTCTCTCTCTCTCTCTCTCTCTCTCTCTCTCTCTCTCTCTCTCTCTCTCTCTCTCCTAGAGTAAAGGATAAAATAATGTCAGGGTGCAACTTTCACACCTTAACAGTAACTCTTGTTATAACATCTAAATGTATAACAGTTGATTACCTTACAGTAGGATAATGTCTAAGTTGTTTTATTTTGCACTTATTATTATTATTATTATTATTATTATTATTATTATTTTTATTATTATTATTATTATTATTATTGTCGTTTTTTTTTATGTTTCTGTTCTTGTTGTTTTTGAATATTATAATTAGTATCAGTATCAGTACTACTACTACTGCTACTACTACTACTACTACTACTACTACTGCTGCTGCTGCTGCTGCTACTGCTACTGCTGCTGCTGCTGCTGCTGCTGCTGCTGCTGCTGCTGCTGCTGCTGCTGCTGCTGCTGCTGCTGCTGCTGCTGCTGCTGCTGCTGCTGCTGCTGCTGCTGCTGCTGCTGCTGCTGCTGCTGCTGCTGCTGCTGCTGCTGCTGCTGCTGCTGCTGCTGCTGCTGCTGCTGCTGCTGCTACTGCTGCTGCTGCTGCTGCTGCTGCTGCTGCTGCTGCTGCTGCTGCTGCTGCTGCTGCTGCTGCTGCTGCTGCTGCTGCTGCTGCTGCTGCTGCTGCTGCTGCTGCTGCTGCTGCTGCTGCTGCTGCTGCTGCTGCTGCTGCTGCTGCTGCTGCTGCTGCTGCTGCTGCTGCTGCTGCTGCTGCTGCTGCTGCTGCTGCTGCTGCTGCTGCTGCTGCTGCTGCTGCTGCTGCTGCTGCTGCTGCTGCTGCTGCTGCTGCTGCTGCTGCTGCTGCTGCTGCTGCTGCTGCTGCTGCTGCTGCTGCTGCTGCTGCTGCTGCTGCTGCTGCTGCTGCTGCTGCTGCTGCTGCTACTGCTGCTGCTGCTGCTACTGCTGCTGCTGCTGCTACTGCTGCTGCTGCTGCTGCTGCTGCTGCTGCTACTGCTGCTGCTGCTGCTGCTGCTGCTGCTGCTACTGCTGCTGCTGCTGCTACTGCTGCTGCTGCTGCTACTACTACTACTGCTGCTGCTGCTGCTGCTACTGCTACTGCTGCTACTGCTACTGCTACTACTACTACTTATACTACTACTGGCACCGCTACTCCTCGGACCGCGTACTGGTCATCGAAGAGGTAAGGCTTCGTCAGATCACTTTATTGAGCATAGGGAAAATCGTGTTAAATTATGAGGTTATATCTGTCTTGACTGATATGGTCGCTCGTAATTTTGTGAACCAGTCAGCGTACAGATAAAGCGAAGTACTTGTCGCTTCGGAGGGTTGACGGACACCAATAATTATCATGGTCTGATTTTATACAGGGTGGTCCAGAAATAGCGCTCCACTAGAAACTCACCTGGGATATCTAATGTGTTGCTGGCACGGCTCAGTCTGCTGGTGTGGGCGTGGGTTTGGGAGTACGAAATGAGTAGATGATGTATGATTGACACTGATAACGAAGACTCAGCAGTCCCTGCAATGCACGAGAAATCGGCCAGCAGAGTGGAAGAGCAGCGTTATATATGAACCACCCTGTATATCTGGGGTCTGAGACGGCTGTGTGTTTACGCGCTGCTTCAAGTCAGCCACGTATTCTGGTCAGTTAAGCAAGTTTCCCAACACCTGTTCCTTACCGATTTATTTTTACTCTCCACATGACGAAGTCAGAGGAGGGTGTTCTTATCGCTGGAGTTCGTCTGTGGAGTTGGGCGGCTGGGGGTAGAGATTTTTGTGTCCGAACCAAATCTCAGAAAGTTATAGGTATAATAATGAAATTTCACATAGTTATGTATCTTTTAGTGAACTGGTGCGTTTAGGCTGAATGCTGTGTCTTCTTCTTTTGTTAATTGAAAAAAAAAAGTCAGATATTTCCACTCGACCTGAACAAGTAATCTGAAGCCTCAAGTAAAATATTATTCACAAAATACTCGCGAAATTTCACAGTTATGTACCTTACACTGAACTGGTGCCTTTTCATATGTAGAATGCTGTGAGGTATTTTGTTTTTTAAATAATGTAAATGTAAAGAAAAAAAAAAACATATTTTAATGCGGTGGGTTGGGGGTGGGGGGATAAGTGCCGTGATGCCCTTGGTTAGGTGTGCAGGGAGGTCGGGGTAAGTGCTTGGTAAAACGGAGGGTTGCAATAGCATAGCGTTGCTGCTGCTGATGGTGGTGGTAGTGATGGGGGTGGGGGTTGTGGTGATGATGATGCTAATGGTGGTACTGGTGATGGTGGTGGTAATTGTGGTGATAATGATGATTGTGGTGGTATGATGATGGTGGTGATGGTGGTGATGATGATGGTGATGGTGATGGTAGTGATGATGGCTGTGATGATGATGATTGTGGTGTCAGTGATGATGGTGGTGTCTTTTTTTACTTCCTATCACACTTCCGCATTCCATACCTCTGATTAAATTAAGTTTTAATGTTTCTGTGTTACACGGAGGGGGGGGGGATGAGGGCTATTATGCAGTTGGTTAGGTGTGCAGGGAGGTGTAACGAATGTGCTTGGTCAGATGGAGGGTTTCAGTTGTGTAACGTTGCCTTTCTTTGGAAACGGCTGGATAATACTGTTTCGCACGTTATTTGTGCTCAGTGTGGTGATAGCAGAATCCTTCAAGTAGCACAGGGGAAGACGGCAAGGTGTGATGAGCAAAATAAATCGCTTTGGAAAAGGTGCTAGGGAGCTTCCTTAACCAACAAGATTAGGGAGCTTAGAGTCGGGCGTAGAATCATCAGGCACCGTATATTATAACGCTTCCAGGGATGTAAGAAGGACCACTCGTACTTCTCTTAAATGATTGGAACTTGCTGTTGTCTACTCCTGGGCGCCCCTGGCCTCTAAACGGAGGAAAGATGAGACTGCCTTTTTTTTCTTCTTTCAATATCATGGTTCATTATTTCCCAGTCTGTTCTTGTTATTTAGCTTTTCAGAGTATTGATTAACGGCGTTTTGTGCTTGACCAGTTTGTTCCATCAGTGTAGGTATTTGCTTTACTGACGCAGATGACTGGACGCTTGTGACATATAACATGCCACGGCCTACACACCTCCCCGCCCCTCGACAATCTCTTACTGCACACCACATACCCTCACACCTCACCACACACCTTCACCTCACTCACACACACCTACACTTCACCACACACCCTGACTTCCCTCTCGAACACACTCATACCTCACCACACACCCTCACCTCGCTCTCACACACACCTGCACCTCACAACACACAATCACACCTCACCACACACCCTCATCTCGCTTTCACACATAGTCACACCTCACAACAAACCCTCATCTCATTCCTACATACAGCCTCACCTTATTACACTCCCTCCCCTCGCTCTCACATACACCTAAATCTCAAAATACACCCTCATATCACTACACTCTCTTACCTCACTCACACACACAGCCACACGTCACCACACACCTTCACCAAGCTCTCACACACAGCCAAGCTTCGTTGCACCTTACATTGTCTTACTCAGTAACACAGCACACCAAAACACACTCAACATCTCACCTCACACCCTACCACACACCCTCACCTTTATCTCACACATACCTACTACACACACACACACACACACACACACACACACACACACACACACACACACACACACACACACACACTCACACACACACACACACACACACACACAAACACACACACACAGACACACACACACCGACACACACACACCGACACACACAGACACACACACACACACACACACACACACACACACACACACACACACACACAGACACACACAGACACACACAGACACACACACACACACACACACACACACACACACACACACACACACACACACACACACACACACACACACACAGGTGATTTTACTCAGCTATATAAAGAGTTTTGTTATGAAGGGGTTAAAGAAGGCTGTACCTAATACCACCCCAAACGAAAAGTCTTCCTTGATCCCAATATATTCACCTGCTGCCAAGAATTAAATGATGGAGTACTTCCACACCTGAGAGAGAGAGAGAGAGAGAGAGAGAGAGAGAGAGAGAGAGAGAGAGAGAGAGAGAGAGAGACTGTTTTGCTGTGTGTGTGTGTTCTTACCTTACCTAATTGTGCTTACATAATTGTATCTTTACAGGAATGAGTCAAGCTCGTACTGTCCCGTGTCTTAAACCATATTTATCGTACATATCCCTAAATTTGTGAATTGTTTTGGCACACACTATTTCATTCGGTAGTGCATTCCATTGATCAATTGCTCTGTTTGGGAAACTAAATTTCCTTACGTCTTTATCACCTCTCTTCTTATGCAGTTTTTTGCAGTGTCCTCTTGCTGATGCTTCTCCATATGTTAAGTAATCATTTATGTCTATTTTCTCCTTTCCTGATATGCACTTATATAGCATTATCATGTCACCTCTTTTCCTTCTCTCCTGTAAAGTTGGTAGATTCAGTTTATTTAGTCTTTCTTCGTAGCTTAGGTCCCTTAAGCTTGGTATCCATCTTGTAGCGGCCCTTTGAACTTTTTCAATCTTGTCTATATGCTTTTTGAGATGAGGACTCCAGACTACTGATGCATATTCCAGGGTTGGTCTAATGAATGATGTTATTATCCTTCTTAGCATGTCTTCATTTATGTATGTGAATGCTATTCTCATATTTGCAAGCAGTGTATACATGTTCCGTACCTTCTCTCTGATGTGGTCAGCCGGAGATAGTCTATTATTGATAATCACACCTAGGTCTTTCTCTCTGATGTGTATAGGGTTTTATTTCCTAACTTATAATCCTAATCAGGTCTTTTTCCACTTTTACCAAACTTGATTACATGACACTTGTCCACATTGAATTCCATTTGCCATGAACTACACTCTTCATGAAGTTTATTTAATTCTTCTTGTAGCTCTTTACAAGAGTCTGTGTTAGTAATTCTCCTTTGTATTTTTGCATCATCTGCAAACATATTCAGATAGCTCTCATTTCCAGTGTTACTGTTTATATCATTTATATACACTAAAAACATGATTGGTGCCAGCACTGAACCCTGTGGTACTCCACTAGTCACTTCTTTTCATGATGAGTAGTTTCCTCTTAGTACTGTCCTCATTTCTCTTTTTATGAGAAAATCTTGCATCCAACAAAACAGTTTGCCTCGAATTCCTCCTTGATGATACAGTTTCCATAAAAGTCTTTGGTGTGGTACTGTGTCAAAAGCTTTCTTGAAATCTAAATACTGTAGATACTGTCCACCCATCCTTCCCTTTCCTGTATTGTGTTTGTTACTCTGTCATAGTAGCTCAACAGAGTAGTAACACATGATTTTCCTTTTCTGAAACCAAACTGTCTTTCTGTTATCATACTGTGTTCTTCTAGATGATTTACCCAAGCTTTTCTTATAAGTTTTTCTAATACCTTGCTTACAACACTGGTCAGTGATACTGGTCGGTAGTTGAGTGGATTTTGTTTATTTCCTTTCTTGAATAAGGGGACAATATTTGCTTTTTTCCAAATATCAGGTAGTTTACCTTGACTCAAGGATTTCTTGAAAATTATAAATAATGGTTTACTTAACTCCTTTGCACATTCTCGTAATACCCAACATGAAATTTCATCAGGACCACTTGCTTTTCCTCTGTCTAATCTACTTAACTCTTCCTGTATTACCTTTTCTGCTATTTGTATATCTGGTAGTATGTGTGGACATGCGTGTTCCACATAGTCCCTCTCAAAAATTTTTTCTTCTGTAAAAACTAATTGGAAATTCTTATTTAGTGCTTCACAAATATCTTCCTCTTGTGTATAAGTGATTCCCTCGTCCGTAATGGATTGTATTATATCTTTTACTTTAGTTTTGCTTCTGATATAGCCGTAAAACAGCTTTGATTGATCACTACTTTTATTTATTATATCCTCCTCAAACTGTTTTTGGGCTTCCCTCCTGATTCTTGTATAGTCGTTTCTTGCCTGTTTGTAATTATTATACGCCCTTTCACTATTGTGTCTTCTGTATCTATTCCACAACAAATCTCTTCTTTCTTTTGATTTTTTACATTCTGTATTGAACCATTTTTGTATTTTCTTATCTGCTTCTTTGTGCTGTGGGATGTACTTCTGGACTCCTATTTCATAAATTCACAAACTTTTTTATATACAGCATTTAAATCTTGTCCTCTAAGCTCATTTTCCCAGTCAACTTCTAAGAAATACTTCTTTAGGTCTTGATAGTTTCCCTTTTTATAGTTTAGGCTCTTTTCGTAACTGTCATTGCTGTTTACTATGTCATATGCTATCCTGAAGTTATAATTTAGCACTGCATGATCGCTTTTGCCGAGTGGAGGGTGATACATTAAACTGTCAATATCATTTTCTTGCCTAGTAAATATTAGATCTAGCACTGAAGGTACATCAAGTCCTCTTTTTCTGGTGGATTCCCTCACATGTTGCGTTAAGAAAAACTCTTGTACGAGATCCAGGAGCTCTTGGTCCCAACAGCTTTCTTGGCTATTTATATCTAGAGTATTCCAATTTATATTTGTATTGAAGTCCCCAGTTAGTATAATTCTTTCCGATTTCTCTTCCATTTTATGTAGCAATGATCTTATACTCTGAATTGTACTCTCTGCCAGGTCCTCATAATCGTCTCTTTCCCATGTGTTTGATCTGGGTGGCATGTACAAATTGGCTACAATTACTTTACCTTCAGATGTGTCGATCTCTACTGCAATCAGTTCTACTTGTGATGGTATATCTAGTTTTATTTCATTGACTTTTAGATTTTTCTTAGTTAATATTATAATTCCTCCTCCTTTTTTTAAATTTCTGTCTCTTCTCCATATATTGTATTCCTCTAAGTTTAGTATGTCATTGGATATCCTTGGTGTTAATTTTGTTTCAGTTAGGCATATTATTTGTGGTTCATTTTCTATGACATAATCATTCATCTCTAGTAATTTAGATACCATTCCATCCACATTTGAGTACATCAACTTTATCATCTTGTTTATATACTTGTCATGACATGGTTCTACTACCTTCCTCCTTTTTCTTCCATCCTGTTTGTGTACCACTTCCGTGTGTGTGTGTGTGTGTGTGTGTGTGTGTGTGTGTGTGTGTGTGTGTGTGTGTGTGTGTGTGTGTGTGTGTGTGTGTGTGTGTAAATAAAGCAGTACATTCACATCCAGTAACATCCAAGCAGCAAATTCCACCTTGATATTCAGTTACCATTTTCAATGCTTTCATCCTATACAACATCAATACCAACAAAGCATTCGGCTTTAATAATAATAAAGACAAAGAAAGAAATTTGGTACTTATGAGTCATTTATCTCCAGCTGAACTATGACCTTGTATGTGGCTGACGATTGACCATTATATCCTACACGGTCGGTCCCAAGAAGCCTTTCGTCCCAGGAGAAAATTGCGTGTGGCGTTTGGAAAATTTTAAAGACTTGGGAAGACTAGAAATACAAAAGAACATAGTGAGGTCAATGAAAGATGGTAAGTCCTTTGCGAGATTCTAATAAGTTTGGGAAATGAACAGTACTGTATGGTTCTTAAAAACTGATTACAGAAATGTCACTGTGATATAAGCAATTCCTTAGATTTAAAAAAAAAAAAAAAAAAAAAAAAAAAAAGCTGTCTAAATTTACTGCAGGGATTAAGTAACATCATGAAAGAATATTAAGTTCTTGCAAGATTTTGGTATCTTTGAAAGATTGGTAATGGAATTAAAAAAAAAGGAGAGAGAAAAGAAACAGATATAGTATGATAAAAGACTGCAATTATTTTTCTCAACTGAGTAAAATTTTTAGAAATTATATTGACTGTAAATTTGTAGTAATATTTCTATTCCCCACCTGACAAAGTCGGAGGAGGGTATTGTTATCACTGGTGTCCGTCCGTAGAGTTGGGTGGCAGGGCGGCTGGACAGGTGTAGAGATTTCGTTTCTGGGCCAGAAATCTGAAAGTGTTTACTATAGAGTCATGAAAATTCAGAGTCTTATAGTGAACTGGTGTTCATTGATAGGTAGAATGCTTTGTCTTAAGTAGGTTTTTTTTTTTTTAATTATGAAAAAAAGTAAAAAAAAAAATAATCAATCTTCAATAATGCATTTGCAAGGAATCTGAAGGGCAAAATTTATATTAAATGGAAAAAACACAATGTTTTAAGTTTTAATGTCTCTTTGTTATGCAGGGGGGGGGGTGGAGGGCAGATATGTGCTTGTTTAGGTGTGCAGAGAGGTGGGACATATGTGCTTGGTCAGGTGGAGGGTTTAGACAGCGTAGCGTTGCATTATCTCATGCAGGCAGTAGAAGACTTGGAATCTAGGCCTGAGAATATTGCTGTATTTATGTGATGTCAAAATTCTTTCGTTGTCTCAGTCTTACATTCGACTTAGGGAAATGTTGAGTCTGGAAGATTATGAAGAAACGGGAAGACTGCTTTTAGTTACAGCAGACTTTTTGATGTGTTACTGATAGCAAAAACCTCTCGTTGCCGGAACTCACTCTCTCTCTCTCTCTCTCTCTCTCTCTCTCACACACACACACACACACACAAACACACACAAGCCTTTCTCATATAACCTATCTTATCTCTCCACCTCTTTTGTTGGACTTTATGAAGATCTTTGCGCGATTGTGATTCATATCATTCGCTTAATTATAAAATTATGAGAGATAGAGAGAGAGAGAGAGAGAGAGAGAGAGAGAGAGAGAGAGAGCGAAAGTATATGTACCGAATGTGTGTGTGTGTGTGTGTGTGTGTGTGTGTGTGTGTAATCTAAATCCTCTTAATCATCATCTAAATCCCATAATTTAAACTCCATGTCTCTCACCATGGCACTTAAATTCTCACTCTCTAGATAACAGTTAAGCTCTTTGGAACATGAGAGAGAGAGAGAGAGAGAGAGAGAGAGAGAGAGAGAGAGAGAGAGAGAGTTAAGCCCTGTGTGCGACTTTATGGCCTGCCTTGTATAACGTCTGCAGATCCTCATTGGGTGGCATTAGTAGTGGTATTGGATATTTGGTAACGTCTTTTCCTGAGCGATGTATTGTGGACAGTGCGTCTCAATATCCTAGTGTATGTTATTGATGCAATCTGCCGTGATATTATTGCAATATAAATAAACATATAGGACAATTTTAAGATGCAGAAATAAATGGCTACGGAGAAGGTGCTGAAAGGCCTCCAGTGCCACTGAACACAGTTTGTTGCCATTCCAAGCTGCCCTCCTGCATGTACCTGTAATTCTCTTTGGCCTATCGTGTTGTCTACGGTGGTATAGAATTGTGTAAAATCAGCTGAAATAGAAGACTAAACTTGTTCCGATTATGAAGGCGTTGGCTGACGTTGAAAGTATTAAGTAAGTGGCTCCTATAACCCACCTTCAGCTGACTACAACTGTGTGACGTTAGTTGCAATACAGTACTAGACACGTACCTAGCATGGAAGGCTTGACTTTTATCCTACCATACAAACCTTGGATAGGACGTGTTCCTTCCCCATAATATTAGAGAGAGAGAGAGAGAGAGAGAGAGAGAGAGAGAGAGAGAGAGAGAGAGAGAGGGAGGCAGAGAGACAGACAGACAGACAGACAGACAGACAGACAGGCAGACAGACAGACAGACAGACAGACAGACAGAGAGTTAGGCAGCAATTTGTAGTGTGTGGCCGTGGAAGGTAATGTGGTACCCTTCTCTCTCTCTCTCTCTCTGCTTCTTGTGTAATGTACGTGTCTTGTGCTATGTCCTCTTTTTCTTTTCTTTCCCATTTTCCTTTATCTTCTTTGTTACTACTTTACATTCTCCTCCACTAATCTTTTTCGACTTTTTCCATCTTTTGTTACATCGTTTCTCATTCCTTCCTACCTTCCTTCCTTCTTTCCTTCCCTCCTTCCTTCCTTGATTCCTTTTCATCGTTCCTTTCTTCCTCTCTTCCTTCTTTCCTTTCTTTCCTCATTCCTCTTTTCCTCCGTCTTTACTTCTTTGTTTTTTCCTTCCTTTCCTTCTTCCTTCCTTCCTTCCCTTCTTCCCTCCCTCCTTCCTTCCCTGCTTCCTTCATTCATTCCTTTCCTTCTTCCTTCCTTCCTTCCCTTCTTCCCTCCTCCTTCCTTCCCTCCTTCCTTCCTTCATTCCTTTTCTTCTTCCTTCCTTCCTTCCCTTCTTCCCTCCCTCCTTCCTTCCTTCATTCCTTTCCTTCTTCCTTCCTTCCTTCCCTTCTTCCCTCCCTCCTTCCTTCCCTCCTTCCTTCCTTCATTCCTTTCATTCTTCCTTCCTTCCTTCCTATCTCCCTTCTCTCCTTCCATCTTCCCCACCTCTCCCTCTGTCCCCACGTCTCCTACTTTCTTTCCCTCCAACTCGTCATGTTCCATCTTCTCTACACTTCCTTTTTCTCCTGTTTCCTCTTGTCTATTCTCCTGTCTCTCCTCTTCCCCTTTCTCTTCATCAGACACTTCTTTCCTTTCGTCTCGTCTCCTTCTCCTTCCCTCTCACACCATTTTCCTCTTTTATCCCCCCATCTCTCTCTCTCTCTCTCTCTCTCTCTCTCTCTCTCTCTCTCTCTCTCTCTCTCTCTCTCTCTCCTGTTTCCCTTTCACTCTTCCTGCTTTCTTCTCTGTCTCTTCCTGCCTTCTCCTCTCCTCTTCCTTCTATTCCCCAAACTTCCTACTCCTCATCTCATTCATCTTCACTATTTTCTCTCACGAGAAGAGTGCTTTATTCATGGTGTCTTCTAGTTATGGGTCGTAAGACCTTCTGAGATACTGTTTGTCCTTGTAACTCTCACTCTCTCTCTCTCTCTCTCTCTCTGTACCTTGCACTGTCTGTCTGTCTGTCTGTTTGTCTGTCTGTCTTTCTGTCTTACTGCCTCTGTCTGTCTGTCTGTCTGTCTGTCTGTCTCTCTCTCTCTCTCTCTCTCTCTCTCTCTCTCTCTCTCTCTCTCTCTCTCTCTGTACCTTGCACTGTCTGTCTGTCTGTCTGTTTGTCTGTCTGTCTTTCTGTCTTACTGCCTCTGTCTGTCTGTCTGTCTGTCTGTCTCTCTCTCTCTCTCTCTCTCTCTCTCTCTCTCTCTCTCTCTCTCTCTCTCACACACACACACACACACACACACACACACACACACACACACATCTCCCCCTTCCCTTATTCCACTCCCCTCTCTCCCCTCACATGCAACACAAACTCCGTTCCAGTTATACGATGTATGACTACGGCGAGCTGCTAATGAATGGCTGCATGGGTGGTGACAGGAAAGGGGTTGGCAAGGCTGCTGGGATATAAGAGATACTGTCATACTACACACTGTCATATCTCACACTGCTGCACACACACACACACACACACACACACACACACACACACACACACACACACACACACACATACCTTACATACACGTCTCATACTGCCACACCAATGAGTCATAGTACACAGTGCCATATCTAACACTGCTGAACACACACACACACACACACACACACACACACACACACACACACACACACACACACACACACACACACATACCTTACATACACGTCTCATACTGCCACACCAATGAGTCATAGTACACAGTGCCATATCTAACACTGCTGAACACACACACACACACACACACACACACACACACACACACACACACACACACTACATATACGTCTCAGACCACCAACCAGTGGGTCATAGTACACAATGTTGACAGTATCACACTCATGACGCTAAAGACATTTTTTTGTAAAGTCTAAAGTGAGCGCAGTGGACTCCAGACCCAAACTTCCCTCCAGCAGCCTACCATCTTTCTTTGCGGGGAGAGGGAAGTAATAGAGGGAAGCTTGTTTACACGTACCCAGGCAGTTGAGCCGCTTGGTTATATTGGGGTCACCACATGAAGGCGTCCCTCTCCAGCACCAAAGTGTGAGTGAAGAAGTATACACAAGGACTTATACATAGCCTAAACTCAACAGTGTTTATGAATACTGGCCTGCACTTCCAGAAATAAAGCCTCCAATGTAGTGTCAGCAGGAAGAAGTACTTAAAACTGAGGTAGGTTATGATTTGGTGGACAGTCCTGGGTTTGACGTGGGTTTTCATGGCTAATCTGTGTTTGAGGATGGTGGGGTAGTGCTGTGTGTGTGTGTGTGTGTGTGTGTGTGTGTGTGTGCTAGTTCCACATAAAACCCTTCTACTGTATCATTTTAGGTTGATGGGGTAATGTGTGTGTGTGTGTGTGTGTGTGTGTGTGTGTGTGTGTGTGTGTGTGTGTGTGTGTGTGTGTGTGTGTGTGTGTGTGTGTGTGTGTGTGTGTGTGTGTGAGATACTTGGAACCCCTCTTGACTAATCTACTGTATGCCTGAAGGTCGATGGGGTAGTGTGCGTGGGGGGGAGGTGATAGGCAGCGTTTGTTTATGGTTATTAATTTCTTGGAGTCCCATAACGTAATGTTTAATATCATCTTCCTGCCATCAAATGATTGTATTCCATTGACGACAATCCCCTAATGTACAAAATTTAATGAAGTCTATATCTAATAATTTCAGTTGGAAGAGTAATGTTGTCTGTACATATGATTAAAATAATAACGACGTTAAATGATCTAGTGTTAATATGGAAGCAACCTGTCATTTGTGTTGTCAGCTTATCAACATAGTGATTAATTTAGTAGAAAAATCTTGGTAACAGGTTAGGAACATGGCTATATTTGCCAGTTATATAGGTAGTTAGTCATCTTGACAGCCAAGTTGGTTTTCGACTCATCATATTCATAGCCATCCTGTTATCTTGATAGTCAGTGTGGTAGAGGAATCATTTTCATGCGAGCTAACTTTGAAGTTGATTAATTTTGGTAGTACACTAACCAGTTTGGTAGCCACTTTCCTAGCCAGTCCATCATCTTGTTACTCGTACAGTAGCAGGTTGTGTGCACCTTTACACACTCAGTTCCGTTAAACAGTTTGTATTATTCAATTTGGTAGCCACCTCATGATCTTGGTATCCATTGTATTCGAAAGCAAAATCAAATATTCCGTCCACCGCATCAGTGAACATGTATTGTGGCCAGATATCTCACAGACCTCCAAGAACTAGCTCAGTAACGTGAGAGAGAGAGAGAGAGAGAGAGAGAGAGAGAGAGAGAGAGAGAGAGAGAGAGAGAGAGAGAGAGATTTAATATCCTCTTTTTCCTGGTGGATATTGAGGTCTGGGGCGAATGAGGGTAGGAGTGGATGTTTGATGAGTGTGGCTCCTCCCTCACACACCCCTCTCTCTTTCTCTCAAGTTTTGCAATGTGTATGATACTGGTGATAACGCTTGTCTTTAACACTTAACTTGTGACATTACCTATTTCTCCCTCTCTCGCCCCATCCAGCCTCTTCCCTTCCCTTCCCTTCCTTCATCATCTTTCCCTTCCCTTCCTTTCCTTTCCCTCATCATTTTTCTCTTCCCTTCCCTTCCCTTCCCTCATCGTCTTCCCCTTCCCTTCCCATCTCTTCCCTTTCCTCATCATCTTCCCTTCCCTTCCCTTCTCTTTCTAACCCTCATCATCTTTCCCTGCCATTCCCTACTCTCATAAACTTTCTTTTCCTTTCCCTTCCCTTGCCTTCCCTTCCTGTCAATCATCTTTTTTTTTTTTTGCTTCCCTACCCTCATCATCTTTCTCTTCTCTTCCCTTCCTTCCCTTCCCTTCCCTAATCATCTTTCCCTTTCCTTCACCTCCCTGATTATCTTTCTTTTCCCTTCCCTTCCCTTCCCTTCCCTTCCCTCATCATCTTCCCCTTCCCTTCCCTTATCTTCCCTTCCCTTATCATCATTCTTTTCTTTTCCCTTCTCTTCCCTTTCTTAATCATCTTTCTTTTCTCTTTAATCATCATCTTTCCCATTCTCTCCTTTCCCTTCCCTTCCCTTCCTTAATCTTATTTTTTCCTTCCCTTCCCTTCCCTAATCATCTTTCATTTCCCTTCCCTTCCCTTCCCTTCCCTTCCCTCAACACCCTTCCCATCCCTTCCCATCCCTTCTTTTCCCTTCCCTTCCCCTCCCGTCCTTTCCTTTCCCTCAACACCTTTCCCATCCCTTCCCTTCCCTAATCATCTTTCTTTTCCCTTCCCTTCCCCTCCCTGAACACCCTTCCCATCCCTTCCCTTCCCCTCCCTGAACACCCTTCCCATCCCTTCCCTTCCCTTCCCTTCCAAAGTAGTGATATTGGTATTGTGTGTAGGATTATTAAATGATGACTGATAATGACGACGAGTATAGTGATGGTGTTGATGTGATTATGGTAATAACAGTGATGATGGTTATGATGAATGTGGAGGTGTGGTGATGGTGATAATGACGACGATGAAAATGGTGGTAGCTAAGAATGATGATGGTGAATGCATGACAGTGATAATGATGTAATCATAGTGATAGTGCTGGTGGCAGTGGTGGTCGTTGGAGTAGTGGTTGTGGTGGTGGTGGTGATGATGGTGATGATGATATACGATTATTATAATGGAGATGATGACAATACTATGGTAGTGGTGGAAGTGTGATGATTTTGGATAATGGTAGTGAATTATTTTGACGGGGATGGTAAGGTGTGTTGACAGTGATGGGTGATGATTGTTATGATGATGCTGTTATAGTCGCGACGCACGACTCTGAGGTTGTCATTATCGTACCCTGCCAACCTATCATTCCAAAGTGCGTCCGATTTCGTATCATATTATTTACGTATAATATTATGATGCACGAATATATTATACACGAAAATTATTATACACGAGCATATTATAAGAGAATCAAATGCACCTCATATTATGCACTAGAGTCACTTATGAATGGTAGGTTTCCAGGGCTTGATAATAACATCATCAAAGTCGCTCGCCACGAATATAGTAATGGCAGACGATGATAATGATAATGGTTGTGATGATGATGATGATGATGATGATAGACGCCATTGGTTAGTGCTGTTCCTTATCACGATGACTCTCTCTCATTCTCTCTCTCATTTACCCTACTGAAATATAATGCCATGTAGGTAAATCGCATCTACAATACTAAGTAACGCAAAGTACACGTTAACCTACCCCTCTCATAGCCGGGCGAGTGAGTCATAGGAGCCTGAGAGTGTTAATCCCTGTTAGGTAACGTTAAGTAGAGTGAGTCATAGGAGCCTGAGAGTGTTAATCCCTGTTAGGTAACGTTAAGTAGAGTGAGTCATAGGAGCCTGAGAGTGTTAATCCCTGTTAGGTAACGTTAAGTAGAGTGAGTCATAGGAGCCTGAGAGTGTTAATCCCTGTTAGGTAACGTTAAGTAGAGTGAGTCATAGGAGCCTGAGAGTGTTAATCCCTGTCAGGTAACTACTCCTCATTACCTGAGTGCATTTCCGGTTGAACAGGCCTAAATAATACAGGGTGGTCCAAAAACAGCGCTCCACTAGAAACTCACCTGGCGCCTTCTTTGGTGTTAGGGGGATGGCTGTGTCTGCTGGTGTGGGTGAGCGGGTGACAGTAGAAGTAGGAAAGAAATGATGCAATATAGACATTGATATGGCAGAGTGAGCCGTCGCCGCCACACGCAAATCAACCCAGGCAGTGGAAGAGCAGCGTTATCTATGAACCATCGGGTATATACAGAAAGCCAAAGATTTCCTGCTGCCATTTTTTTTATTCCAGTTCATTGTGTCTTTATCTGAGCCAAAAGATTTGTGGCGAGAAATTGTCCGTTTGTATTTATTTTGTATTGTTATCTTTCCAGGAATTTCTTGTCATTTATCATTTTACTTATACCAACACTTGAGTCAATATACTCTCTCTCTCTCTCTCTCTCTCTCTCTCTCTCTCTTTCTCTGTTATATTTGTTTTCATGAAGATCATTGCTCTATTTGCCCAATTTATCCTTCGTCTTTCACAGACACGTATGTTATGGGGTTATCCCAACAATAAGTGGGCATTAGCATTGCCTGTAGGAGGGGATTTAGCACATGGGGAGACGGTGGCGGTCGCGGGGGGAAAGGAGGGGTAGGGGCAGGGAACCAGGAGAGAGAGAGAGAGAGAGAGAGAGAGAGAGAGAGAGAGAGAGAGAGAGAGAGAGAGAGAGAGAGAGAGAGAGAGAGAGAGAGAGAAGGACGAAAGAAGAGAGGAAATTGTACATAGAGAGGTAGGAATATTCAAATGATGATAGGTGAGAGAGAGAGAGAGAGAGAGAGAGAGAGAGAGAGAGAGAGAGAGCACTGGCAAATCCAAAAGCCAATAAGGTCGACATACTCAATTTTCAGTCAGAAATCTCAGCCTTAGGACATCATGTTTTGACCCTCTTGTCCATAAAGTCGAGAATGCTGTAATGCACAATGGGATACTCCGCCTTACTGCACCGATAACTCCTTGAGAACTGGGAAAGCTTTGCGTTGCCTGCTGGTTATAACGTAGGATATAACGAAGTAGTTGACGTATTTTTGGTGTCTAGCCTGCTATACTCTTTTCACCGTAATTTGGTCTAATATTGTTCTCTTGTCATCGTAAAGGGTGAGATGTATCAATAGATTAATGCTGGAATGTGGTGCTAGTCACGAAGAAGAGCTGTGGAAAGGATATAGAGCCATAGCACTGTCTCTTTCTGATAGTGAGCTACGTGAAAGGATATAGAGCCATAGCACTGTCTCTTTCTGATAGTGAGCTACGTGAAAGGATATAGAGCCATAGCACTGTCTCTTTCTGATAGTGAGCTACGTGAAAGGATATAGAGCCATAGCACTGTCTCTTTCTGATAGTGAGCTGCGTGAAAGGATATAGAGCCATAGCACTGTCTCTTTCTGATAGTGAGCTACGTGAAATTAACTGCAAATGGACGAAGATCGGGACCAAATTCAGATGGAAAAGAGTATAGGACAGCTTAGCCAAAGGAGGAAAATGTGAGCCAAGAAAATCTATCTATCTATATACCAAGGCTGCTTCCCCCAAGGAAAGGGAGGTAGCCGAGACAGGACAACACACTCCCTATTTATTCATCCATTCAAACACATTCATTCGCATCTTAGCCCAAAAGGGAGAAGGGACAGATCCTCACCGCATCACACTGCACAAGGGTCAACTGCGAAGTGGAATCAGCAAAATCCGCAGCAGGGCTCGACAGCAGAGCTGGTTTTCCCCTGCCACATCATAATAAACCCATCCACTTACCCGCACATGACCTGATTAGCTGATCAGATCAAATGCGGGAGAATATCCCCTCAGGGCTGTGTCATCAATTATTCATTCACAATTTCTCTCCACTTATTTCTCTCACGCACAGCCACTCTTCCTTGCTCAACAGACATCCCTCTCGCATCCAGCGCTCTCTTCACACTGTCCATCCATTCTATTCGTGGTCTTCCTCTCAGCCTTACACCTCTCACATCAGATCTAGTTATCTTCTTCACCAATCGCTCATTATCCATTCTCTCCATATGCCCAAGCCATCGCGACACCCTCTGCTCAACTCTACCAGCCATCTCCCAAACAACTCCAGTTCTCATTCACACTTCATCATTTCGCACTCGATCCATACGCATCCCTCCACACATACTCCTCAGACACCTCATCTCCATTACATTCAAAGTTTTCCTCACTGTTACACCCATATTCCATGTTTCAGCCCCATATAATGCAGTCGGTATCACAACACCCTCATACAGCCTTCTCTTTACATCCATTCTAAGCAAACGATATCTAAACACTTTTTTCATTCCTCCCAGCACCTTTCCTACTTCATTCATTCTAAACTACACTTCTGCATCTATTCTTCCATCCACAGCAACATGTAACCCTAAATATTTAAAACACTCTACCTCCTCAAGCAACTCGCCATTCAAAATTATATTCATCCCCCTACCAGCTACCAACCTCATACACTTCATCACTTTACACTTATTCTCATTTACTTTCAATTTCCTTCTTTCACACACCCTTCCAAACTCCTCTACCAACTGTCTCAATCTCTTCTCTGAATCAGCCACCAGTGCAGTATCATCTGCAAACAGCAGCTGCTCCAGATTCTGCTCTCCACCATCAACATTCACCAGACTCAGACCTCTACCTAAAACTCTTACGTTCACCTCCCTTACAACACTATCCATCTAAATATTAAACAACCAAGGCGACATCATACATCCCCGTCGCAGCCCCACTCTCACAGGAAACCAATCATTCACAGCATTTCCCATTCTTGCACATGCTGTACTATTTACATAAAAACTTTTCACCCCTTTTAGTAACCTTCCATCAAGTCCATACAATCTTAAAACAGTCCACAAATCCTCCCTATCAATTCTATCATACGCTTTCTCTAAATCCATGATTACCCAAAACACATCCTTTGCCTTTCGCTAAATACTTTTCACACACTTGTCTCACAACAAACATCTGATCCACGCATCCCCTCCCTCTCCTAAAGCCACACTGCTCATCACCAATCACTCCCTCTGTACCCTCTCTAACTCTCTTAATCAACACTCCACCATACACCTTAACTACATTACTCAATAGACTTATACCCCTAAAGCTAGTACATTCATACTTATCACCCTTGCCTTGATACAATGGGACCACACAAGCATTTGCCCAGTCAATTGGCACTATACCTTTCACGAAGCACACATTCAAGAATCTTAGTAACCATTCAACAATAGTCACTCCACCCTTCAGGCATTTCACAGCACACCCATCCATACCTGCAGCTTTCCCTTTTTTCAAAATCCTTTACTGCCTCCTCCACTTCCTCCTTCATGATCAAAGAATCATTCAACTCTCCCAACACATTTATTCCTTGCACTCTTCCATCCGCCACAATCTCAGCCACCCTTTCCTCCTCTACATTTAACAATTTTTCAAAATACTCTGACAATCTTTTCCTTACTGCATCCATCTCAATTAACATCCTTCCATCCTCTGCTTTTACTCGCTCTTCCTTCCCAGACTCACCCTTTTGCATCATTTTCACCTCCTTCCAGAACATTTTCTTATTCTGTTGAAAATTCTCAGTCAGCCACCTACCCCACCTCTCATCTGCTGCCACTTTAGCATCACGCACAGCCCTTCTCGCCCTATTCCTCTTTTCCTTATACCTCTCATATGACACTTCATCCTTCCTCTGCAGCCACACTTCATATGCACGTCTCTTCTCAGCCACACCATACTTACTTCCTCTCACCACCATTCACTTCCTTTTCTTACACCACCACCTACACGTCTCACACCACACACCTGTTCCGCTGCCCCATCACAGCACTCTTAAACAACTGCCATTCCTCCTGCACATTGCCATTTTCCTGATCTTTCACCGCTTTCCACTCATCTTTCAATTTCTCCTGATACTCTATCATTTTCCCTCTTTTATCCAACTCACTCACTTTCAAAACCTCCCTGCCTCACCTAACCCTCCTAGTTCTTACCCATCTCTTACCTACTCTTAACTTTCCCTCCACCAGGTAGTGGTCAGACATACCTCCACCCTCCCCTCTCAGAACTCTGACATCCAACAATCTTCCTATTACATTCCTGGACACAACCACATAGTCCATCAATGCTCTATCAACAACCCTTCCACCCTCCTGTCTCACCCATGTATACTTAAAAATATCTTTCTTCTCAAACAGGGTATTTCCAATCACCATCTCTCGCTCAACGCACATCCCTATCATTCGTTCCCCACTTTCATTTCTTCCAGGCACATCATGCATATCACTACACCTTCAACTGCTACATTTCCCACTCTAGCATTCAGATCTCCCATCATTACCACATTCACATTCGCTCCAAAACTCTACAGACACTCATCAACATCATTCCAGAAAGACTCCCTCTCTTGTTCATCCCTTTCACTACCAGGCCCATATGCACTCACAAACACCCACAACTCATATTCAAATTTCTCTTTCACGCACATCAGTCTCGATGACACCTCCTTCCATTCAATCACACATTGCTGTACTTCCGGACTCACTAACAAGGCCACACCTTCTCTTGCCCTTCCTCTATCAACACCAGACAATCTTCCAGTCACACTTCCAAACATAGACTCACCCTTCCCTTTCATCTTCGTTTCACTCAAAGCTAACACATTCAACTTTCTTCTCACAAACATTCTCCCAATCTCCTCCCTTTTAGCCTCAATCGTACTACATCCACGCACATTCATAGACCCAATCTTCAGGGTACGGGGATAACTCCATTCCCCATCCCTTTCTCTGGCCTGTCTCTTTTTAGGAACTAAAAGTTATTGTGAGAGGAATATAGGCGTTGCCTGCTGGTTATAACGCATGTCATCGTGAAATTGGATACGTGTTATCAGTGCCGATGTGACAAGCTGATAAATGTGACTGGCTGTCGTAAGCGCAGAATGGTCGTGACCAAGGTAGTAGTTGCCCACCGTTCACTATTGCAGGTCACATATTATTGATAATGATTTCGACGATGAGAAGGATGATAATAATAATAATAATAATAATAATAATAATATTATTATTATTATTATTATTATTATTATTATTATTATCACCATTATTTCGTCAGGTGATAAAAATTTAATAACTTGACCTCAGTCTTGTCATCCTCTTTGTTTTATCCCGGTGACAATCCACACTTTGTGTGTGTGTGTGTGTGTGTGTGTGTGTGTGTGTGTGTGTGTGTGTTTGGTCTTATCAGAGATTGTGGTTCGGGTGGCTTATCTTGAAGGGGGGGAGTGAAGGGGAGGAGAGGAGGGGAGGATACAAGGAGGCCGAGAATGAAGAGGAAGAGGACGTAGGAGAGAGAGAGAGAGAGAGAGAGAGAGAGAGAGAAGGATGATGAGGAAGAGATGTTGTGAGGGAGAGGAAAAGAAAACGAAGGGTGTAGGGAAGAAAAGGTTGAGAGAGAGAGAGAGAGAGAGAGAGAGAGAGAGAGAGAGAGAAGGATGATGAGGAAGAGATGTTGTGAGGGAGAGGAAAAGAAAACGAAGGGTGTAGGGAAGAAAAGGTTGAGAGAGAGAGAGAGAGAGAGAGAGAGAGAGAGAGAGAGAGAGAGAGAGAGAGAGAGAGAGAGAGAGAGAGAGAGAGAGAGAGAGAGAGAGAGAGAGAGAGAGAGGGCAAGGGGGGCAGGGAGGTAAAAGAGGGGATAACAGAAATGAAATGTACAGCAGGAGAGGGGTAAGGTGAGAAAGGGGAGTTCGAGGAAGGGAGAGGAGAGAAGAGACAGGAGAAGGAAGAAGGGGGGAGAGAGAAAGAGTAGAAGGGAAGAAGAAGGTGAAGATATTGGTGGAGGATGGGGGGAGATGCTAGCTGGAGCTGCTTAGCTTCAGAGGAGAAGAGAAAAAGAGATGGAGAAACGGTAGGGGAGAGGGGGAAGGGTAGGGGAGAGGGGAGAGGGGTAGGGGATAAAGGGGGAAGGCTTGGAACGAAAGGGTGGGGTAGGGGAAAGGCGATAGGAGAAGTGAATAGAGAGAAGGAGTAGGGAAGATGGAGAAGCGGTAGGGGAAAGGAGGGAAAGTGTAGGAAAGAGGGGGAGGAGGTAGCGGAGGGAGGGAAGAGGTAGGGGAGAGGTGGGAGGGGTAGGGGAGAGGTGGGAGGGGTAGGGGAGAGCTGGGAGGGGTAGGGGAGAGGGAGCAGGTAAACCTTGGAGCCCCAGGTGGCGTTGTCAGTATAAGGTAAACCAGGTGTTGGTTTTGGTCGTTCGGTCGCTCAGGAAAAAATTGCGTGAGGCGTTTGGAAAATTTGAAAGACTTGGGAAGACTAGAAATACAAAAGAACATAGTGAGGTCAATGAAAGATGGTAAGTCCTTTGCGAGATTCTGAAAAGTTTGGGAAATGATCAGTATGGTTCTTAAAAACTGAAAACAAATGTCACTGTGACATAAAGAATTCCTAAAAAAAAAAAAAAAAAGTCAGAAGTTACCGCAGGAATTCAATAATGTCCTTAACGATTATTAGGTTCTTGCAAGATTTCCATGTGTTTGGAATACTGGAAATGGAATTCCAGAAAAGAAGAATGAAAATCCAAAACCCGACCAGTGTGACATGTCTTTTTGGCCAAAAATTTTTCCCCGATTCTGAGTAAAATTTCAAAGCATTTGTATGACTGTGAAACAGTAGTAAAATTTTTACCCTCCTCCTACTAAAGTCAGAGGAGGGTATTGCTATCACTGGTGTCCGTCAATAGAGTTGGGCAGCAGGACGGCTGGCCAGGTGAAGAGATTACGTTTCCAGCACAAAACTCAAAAAGTATACATGACAGTCATAAAACTTCAAGTAGTTATGTATTATATTGAACTGGTGGCGTTTGATGGGTAGAATGTTTTTTTTGTTTTTTTTTTCAGTATGAAGAGGTAAAAACATTTTTTTTCCCACAGATTTCATTGGGACCTGAGACAGGACTCTGAAGACCCAAGTTATGTTTACCACGGATAAACT
This sequence comes from Coenobita brevimanus, assembly GCF_032717465.1. Lineage (NCBI taxonomy): Eukaryota > Metazoa > Arthropoda > Malacostraca > Decapoda > Coenobitidae > Coenobita > Coenobita brevimanus. Next base: position 38,323,951 of record NC_136967.1, read on the forward strand.
ACTGAAATATTTAAGTTTTAATGTCTCAGTGTTATACAGAAGGGCGGAGCTGTTAGGGCCGTGATGCATTTGATTACGTGTGCAGGGAGGTGGGGGTCTGTCCTTGGTCAGATGAAGGGTTGCAACAGCGTAGCAGTGCCTTTTATTATCTAGGCAGTAGAAGGCTTGGATTTTTTTTTTTTTTTTTTTTTTGCCGGACTTCAGAATATCACAATATTTAAGTGATGTCAAAATTATTTCGTTGCCTCAGTCTTGCATTTCACTTAGGCAAATTTTAGTCTTTGGAATATTATGAAGAAACTGGAATATTGTTTCTCGCTGTAGAAGACTTTTCAATCTGTTTGTGATAGCAAAAACCTCTTGTTGCCAGAAGTCTCTCTCTCTCTCTCTCTCTTTCTCTCTCTCTCTCTCTCTCTCTCTCTCACACACACACACACACACACACACACACACACACACACACACACACACACACACCAGGCGCCAAGCAGAGTGGACGCACGTCAACACCACTTCGTACCTGGCCAAAACCTGGCCAGTGGTTATACCTAAATTAGTATCTTTATATGAGTCAAGCTCTGTACCAGGTTAGACTAAATGGTGTCCTAATATAAAAAGAAGTTATAAGACCGTTGTTCAGATAGTAAAGAAAACAAAGTAGCACAAAAATGCACCAGATCAGGTGATCAGTTGTTTAGTCTGCTACTCTGCGCCAGAGAATGTACTGTAAGTAGAATCTGTGCTTTTAGTACTGCATGGTGGCCTACTTTAGCAAAGTAAATTTGGAAAAGAAAAGGGATAAAGGTAGAAAGCAGGATGATTATTTCTACCAAGAACTGGTTGAAATGGAGACTAACAATAAACCGGTGGAACGAGTAAGCAGATTAGAGATGGCCTTTCAGAATGAAATTGATGAAATTAAGAAACTGCTGCAAGGCTTTGTGGATGAGTTTGAGAGAGTGTGTAGGAAACGGAATCTAAAGGTGAATGTAGGGAAGAGTAAAGTGATGGTCTTTGAGAGAGGTGAAGTCAGTGAATGTACAGCGAGGTTGGATGGTGAGGAATTGGAAAATGTGAGTACGTTTAAGTACTTGGGTAGTGTGATGAGTAAGGATGGAGGTTTGGAGGGTGAAGTGCTTGAAAGGGTACAACAGGGAAGAAAGGTTGCTTGTTCCTTGAAAGCAGTGATAAGAAACAGGGAAGTGAGCATGGAAGTGAAAAAGTTACTACATGACAGTATTGTGATACCAACTCTAACGTACGGAAGTGAAGCTTGGACGTTGTTGGAAGGACACAAGTCAAGAGTGAGAGCCGTGGAAATGAGTTATTTAAGAGGAGCCTGTGGAGTAACATGGAGAGACAGGCTGACGAATGAGGATATAAAGGAGCGTTGTGGTGTTGATGTGGATGTGATAGGAAGCGTTATGAGGAACACACTGAGGTGGTTTGGCCATGTGGAGAGGATGGAGGGTGAAAGACTGACGAAGAGAGTGTATGTGAGTGAGGTGGAGGGGGAAAGAGGGAGGGGGAGGCCGAGGATGAGATGGAGAGATGGGGTGGAGAGGTATATGAGAGAGGGGGGTGTGAGTTGGGAGCAGGGGAGTGAAATGGCTGGGGACAGGGCGACTTGGAGGCGATTTGTTTGTGGCCACCCCAAACGGGATTGAGGCGTCTGGCAATAGATAGATAGATAGAAGAAACTGATGCACTGGCAGAAGGAAGAAATAGAAAATTAGGAAAAGAAATCAACACGAAAGACACAACAATAGATGAGCCGACAGTAGAGGTGGGTTCACTTAGGAGGAAAATTAGTGAAATGACAGGTACAGTAGTCAACCACGACAGCATTATGGAAGAGTTCAGAAATGATACAGACAATTTGGCAAGCAAGCAATCTGATAGATCAGAGCAGTGATATCGAGGAGAAGATAACACAGGTGAATGAAGAGGTGCAAAGCTACAAAAATGATGTGGAAACCACTTACTCTGAAATGGTGAAAGTAAAGAAAGACTTCGAAACAAGGGTGGAAGAAAAAAGCATTAAAAAGGAAGTGAAAAGAATAATCCAAAACACTCCTAAATTGGTCAGAAATTCAGTAGATATCAACAAATCTATAGTAATCAATGGTATAGAGGAGGAAGAAATAAGAAACAAGATCTCAAGAGACAAAAAGGAGATGGCAAATGTAATGAGCATATTGAAGGAAGTATTAGAGGAAATCTGTAATAAAGACATAGAGGAACACAAAAGCCTAGGGAAATAAGAGAGAAATAAGTCAAGGCCCCTAAAAGTAACCTTCCAGAGTGTAAACACTGTGGAGGAGATACTAAAAAATGCAAAGTAACTCATGGAAAAAGAGGATTTCAAAAATATATGGATAAAAAAAAATGTCTAACTCAAGAAGAGCTGGAATTACTAAAAGAGAAGAGGAAGGCAGCAAAAACAAAGAACGAGGGAAGATCAGAGGAGGAGAAGAACACATTTTTTTACAAAGTACAGTAATCCCCCTACTATCCAACGTAATAGAGCGAAAGGCACGTCCGGAAAGTGGTTCTGTCTGGATAGTGGCCACCAGCCTCCTGGACTTGTACTTATGGACCCTAACTCAGGAAAACACAGATACAACTCCCTCTGGACATACATAGCACCTATTAAGACCCAAATCACACCAATAAGGGACATAAAACACTGTAATAAATGCAAAAGAACCACAAAATGAGGTTTTAGAGGTGAGTTTATACAATATTAAACATTCTGGGTACTTACAACAAGTCCCTGGCTCCTGGACTGGTACTTATGGACACTAACTTAGAGAAATACCTCCCTACTGCACATGCATAGCACCTAATACCCTATTCACACCAGTAAGGGACATAAAAGAGTGAAATGAGGTGTTAGAGGTAAGTACAGTATGGAAAATACAGTAAAGTACAATATGAAACATTCTGGGTACTTACAGCAAGTCCCTCGCCATCTCGATGAATAACCGCCTCCTCTCAGACTCTGACAGTAAGAAGGATTTCCTGAAGCACTTGCAGTACACTGTTCATGAAGTCTTGCACTGAACTTAGTCATTTGCACTCAGAAGTCCATTCTCTTAGCACTGAGCACTCTTGTCTTACTTATGCTCCATTGTAACTTTATGAAATAAGTCTTGCACTCTGCGCTTGCAGTCTTTGCACTCATAAATCCATTTTCTAAACATAACACACTCTAGTTAATTTTAGCTACATTGAAAGTCTATTAAATCAGTCTTTTTTCACTCAGAATTCTAATTTCTTAACAATATGCACTGTTTTTCTTTTACTGCACAACACTAAATTCCCGTGTGGTCTAGTGGAGAAGGTCTTGCAGTTTAATCACTGTCAGAGTCTGAGAGTAGCACATGGAGGTGACCTAGGGGTGTGTCGCTGGGTTGTGGTGATGGCGTACCCACTGCAGATGACTCTGAAGATAGGCACAAACTCACGTCGAGTGGTGACTCCACCGTGGTTGATGTGCTGGGCTGTGGCTCAGAGCATGAGGGCCTGTCTTGGGGAGGCAACGGTGTGGAGCCAGGGCTGGGCACAGCAGGGGTCATGGGCCTGAAAAAGCTGTCAATCGTTGATTGACACAAGGAACGACGATTCTGACGATTAATGATGCGCTGCCTGAAAGCACGCACTTCCTCCACAAGTCCCAAGGGCCCCATCTCCCTGTCGCAGTCCGGGTGTTCCAGGTAGTCCAGAATGAACTCTAGGTGTTCCCAGAGTGCGTTCAGCTTGAGGATGGCTGGAGTAGTGTCATGCTGAGAGGAGTCCGCATCATCGTCGCCATCCTTGTTGGAATCTTCAAGCTGGGTACTGACACCTGCAACTGAAGATGCAATCTCGATATCAGACAGGGTCTGATACCCAGGATCGCCCTCGTTGTCATTCAACCACTCACGCACTTCGTCCACATCAACATCATCCCCATGTGCACATAGACGTGCATGGAAGTCATCCACATCGAAACCTAGGAAATCGTGCTCCACATCCGTTCCGAGAAGGAGACGAGACCAACCATTTTCTAGAGTCTTGACTGGGACTTCCTTCCATGCACTGGCCCAGTTGTAAATGGCAGACTTAATGTTGTACCGGCGAAGGTTTTCCAAAGTCAGCTGGCCTCGCATGTCCTGTCCCTCCCTGCGCTCGTCCTTGTCCTTGAGAACAACCATCACCTCGTCCAGGAACTTTCGTTGGTATAGCCACTTCGTTGCCACAATGACTCCTTGGTCCATTGGGTGAATGAGAACAGTAGTATTAGGTGGCAGAAACATGCACCTAATGGGGCCATTCTCAGCAACCAAGTCCTTGTCACACTGGTGGGCAGGTGCATTGTTGAGGAGAAGGAGGGCCTTTACCTGGTCGCGTGGGATTTCCAGTTTCTCCGTCTTGTAATGTATGACCTCTTTGACGAAATGGCGGTGGAACCAGTCTTTGAAGATGTGGGCTGTGAACCATGCCTTCAAGGAATGGTACCAAACAAAAGGAAGGACATCCATCACCCCACGAAGACACCGAGGCTGCTCTGCACGGCCAACAATAACAGGCTTAAGCCAGTGCATGCCGCTGGCATTAGCACAACACAAAGCAGATACTCTTTGGTTGGAAAGCTTGCGGCCAGGTACACGCTTCTCTGTCTCCTCGGCTAGAGTGTTCATAGGCAAAGAGCGATAGAATAAACCAGTTTCATCAGCGTTGTAGACTTGACCGAGAGTGAGGCCCTCCCTGTCGATCAAGCCCTTCACCTTGTGCAGAAACTCCTCTACTCCATCCTCATTAGTGTCCAACGCTTCGCCATGAGACTTATGGTTGGTAAGGCCATGTCATAACTTGAATGCGAAGAGCCAACCCTCGGATGCCTTGAGGTCTAGGGAGTCGTGAAGCCTTGCGAGCTTCTCAGCAGCAGCCTTCAGCTCCGTGCCACGCACTTCACACCAGCAGCACGTTGCTGTCGATACCAAATCAAAGTGGAGCAGTTGAATTCAGCATACTTGGGAGTACACATCATCTTCCTCTCCACGTTGCATTTGCTTTTTGATGAGAAGTCAGCCGTGTACTGCATGAGTTTGTCTCGGGATCTCTTGATATCAAACAAAGTAGATCAGGCCAGGTTAAACTCACGAAGGATGTGTGACGAAGACCATCCCGCATCCACTTTCTCCAATATCTTCCTCTTCTTCTCCAGAGTCAAAACCACTCTTTTCATCTTCTCAGACGGCGGGGCCATCATCACACACACTAATAAGAGGCACGAGAGCAGCAGGAGAGCCTGCAGGAGGTAAGGCACCACCACAATAGCGAGCACGTGGGCAGCCATGATGACGAGCGTGCACTCTCGACAAGAGACTGGTGGTAAGTGGGGAGGATGCAGGGGCGCTCTAGTGGACGTCGGAGGAATGACACACCAAAACAAAGCTGTCCCTCATTGCGCGCGCCAAGTTCAAATTACGGGCGGGAAAAAGTCGGATTATTTCCGATTTTTTTGCGGTTTTCGGACCATTTTGGGAATATTGGATCCCGGGATGATAATGTCCAGTAAGTGGGGATGTCCGGAAAGTGGGCGTCCGGATACTACGGGGATTACCGTAATCGCATTGTAGGTTCGAAAGTGGTACATAAACAGGAGGGAATAAGAAGGAGGAAGGTAGTAAAAGCAAGTCATGACAACTATAAATATACGATGACTAAGTTGATGAACTCAAATGTGGATGGAATGTTATCTAAATTATTAGAGATGAATGATTACATCAGAGAAAATGAACCACATATAATATGCCTAACTGAAACAAAATTAACACCAAGGATATCAAATGACATCCTAAACTTAGAGGAATACAATATGTGGAGAAAAGATAGGAACTTAAAAAAAAGAGGAGGAATTATAATATTGACAAAGAAAAATCTAAAAGTCAAAGAAATAGAAATAGATACATCCTCACAAGCAGAACTGACTGCAGTAGAGATCAATACATCTGAAGAGAAAGTAATTGTAGCCAATTTGTACATGCCACCCAGATGAAACACATGGGAAAGAGGCAAATATGAGAATCTGGCAGAGAATACAATTCAGAGATTAAGAGCATTACCACATAGAATGGAAGAGAAATCGGAAAGAATTATACTAACTGGAGATTTTAATACAAATATAAATTGGAATATTCTAGACATAATAAGAAAAGAAAGCTGTTGGGACCAAAAGCTCCTGGATCTCATGCAGGAGTTTTTCCTAATGCAACATGTAAGGGAAAGCACCAGAAAAAGAGGACTTGATGCACCCACAGTGCTAGATCTTATATTTACTAGGCAAGAAAATGACTCTGACAATATAATATATCACCCTTCATTTGGCAAACCGACCATGCAGTACTAAATTGCAACTTCAGGATTGCGTATGACAGAGTTAACAGTAATGAAAGTTACAAAAAGAGCCTAAACTATAAAAAGGGAAACTATCATGACCTAAAAAGTACTTCTTAGAAATAGATTGGGAAAAGGAGCTTAGAGGACAAGATTTAAATGCCATGTATAAAAACTTCTGTGAACTTTATGAAATAGGAGTCCAGAAGTACATTCCACAGCACAAAGAAGCAGAAAAGAAAATAAAGAAATGGTTCAATACAGAATGTAAAAAATCAAAAGAAAAAAGAGATTTGTTGTAGAATAGATACACAAGACACAATAGTGAAAGGGCATATAACAACTACATACAGGCAAGAAACGATTATACAAGAATAAGGAGGGAAGCCCAAAAACAGTTTGAGGAGGATATCATAAATAAAAGTAGCGATCAACCGATGCTATTTTACAGCTACATCAGAAGCAAAACCAATGTAAAAGATAAAATACAATCCATTGGGGATGAGGGAATCACCTATACACAAGAGATAGATATTTGTGAAGCACTAAACAAGAATCTCCAGTCACTTTTTATGGAGGAAACTAATTTTGAGAGGGGTGATATGGAACAGGCATGCCCACACATATTAGCAAATATACAAATATCAGAAAAAGAAATACAGGAGGAGCTAAGTAAATTAGACAAAGGAAAAGCAAATGGTCCTAATGAAATTTCATGTTGGGTGGTACATGAATGTGCAAAGGAGTTAAGTAAACCATTATCTTTAATATTCAAGAAAACCTTGGGATGAGGCAAACTACCTGATATTTGGAAGAAATCAAACATTATTCCCTATTTCAAGAAAGGAAATAGACAAAATCCACTCAACTACCGACCAGTATCACTAACTAGTGTTGTAAGCAAGATATTACAAAACCTGATAAAAAAAAAGCTTGGGCAAATCATCTAGAAGAACACAATATGATAACAGAAAGACAGTTTGGTTTCAGAAAAGGAAAATCTTGTGTCACTAATCTGTTGAGCTACTATGACAGGGTAACAGAAACATTACAGAAAAGAGAAGGATGGGTGGATAATACCTATTTAGATTTTAAGAAAGCATTTGACAGAGTACCGCACCAGAGACTTTTATGGAAACTGTACCATTATGGAGGAATTCGAGGCAAACTGTATTGTTGAATGCAAGATTTTCTAAAAAAAAAAAAAGAGAAATGAGAATAGTACTAAGGGGAAATTACTCATCACGGAGAGAAGTGACTTGTGGAGTACCACAGGGTTCAGTTCTGGCACCAATCATGTTTTTAGTGTATATAAATGATATAGATAGCAACATTGGAAATGAAAGCTATCTAAATATGTTTGCAGATGATGCAACAATACAAAGGTCAGTTACTAATGCAGACTCTTGTAGAGCTACAAGAAGAATTAAATAAGCTTCATGAATGGAGCAATACATGGCAAATGGAATTCAGTGTGGACAAGTGTCATGTAATCAAGTTTGGTAAAAGTGGAAAATGACCTGATTGGGATTATAAGTTAGGAAATAAAACCCTACACACATCAGAAAGAGAGAAGGACCTAGGTGTGATTATTAATAACAGACTATCTCCGGCTTACCAAATCAGTGAGAAGGTACGGAATATGTATATACTGCTTGCAAATATGAGAATAGCATTCACATAAATAAATGAAGACATGCTAAGAAAGATAATAACATCATTCATCAGACCATCCTTGGAGTATGCATCAGTAGTCTGGAGTCCTCATCTCAAAAACCAATTAGATAAGATTGAAAAAGTTCAAAGGACCGCTACAAGATGGGTACCAAGCTTAAGGGATCTAAGCTACGAGGAAAGACTAGAAAAACTGAATCTACCAACACTACAGGAGAGAAGAAAAAGAGGAGACATGATTATGTTATATAAATGCATATCAGGGAAGGAGAAAATAGACATAAATGATTACATAACCTATTGGGAAGCATCACCAAGAGGACACTGGAAAAGACTGCCTAAAAAGAGAGGCGATAAAGACGTAAAGAAATTTAGTTTCCCAAATAGGGCAATTGATCAGAGGAATGCACTACCGAATGAAATAGTGTGTGCCAAAACAATTCATAAATTTAAGGATATGTACGATAAATATGGTTTCAGACACGGAACAGTACGAGCTTGACTCATTCCTGTAAAGATACAATTAGGTAAGAACAATTAGATAAGAACACCAATATATCTCATAAAACCTATCTTATTTCTCCATCTCTTTTGTTGGACTTTATGAAGGTCTTGACGAGTCGATTGTGATTTTCATCATTCTTGTAATTATAAAATTCAGAGAGAGAGAGAGAGAGAGTATGTACCGGTATATGTGTGTGTGTGTGTGTGTGTGTGTGTGTGTGTAGTATTATCAGAGATACTGGTCCAGGTGGCTTATCTTGAAGGGGGGGAGTGAAGGGGACGACACGAGGGGAGAATACAGGGAGGCAGAGAAGGAAGAGCAATAGAAAGGAAGGGAGAGAGAGGAGGAGGATGAGAAAGAGATGTTGTGAGGGAGACGAGAAGAAAAAGAAGGGTATAGGTAAGAAAAGGTTGAAAGAGAGAGAGAGAGAGAGAGAGAGAGGTGAAAGGAAGGACAAGGGAGGCAGGGAGGTAAAAGAGGGGATAAAAGATATGAAAGTAGGGAAGGGGAAGAGAAATTTGGATGAAGAGGAGGGGGGAAGAGGAGTGAAAGGAAAACGGACGAAGGGAGGGGAGGGGAAAAGAGGAGACAGGGGAGTTCGGGGAAGGAAGAGGAGAGGAGAGGAATGAGAAAGAAGATGGGGTGAGAGGGAAAGAGCAGAAGGGGATGAGAAGGGAGAATATTGGTAGAGGTGTAGTGCCACAAATTTGATATTCATGTATGTGTTTAGAAGTACTGTAATTTTTAAGTTAGATAGGGTGTAACCTGAATATTAGTTTATAAGTTCCTATCCTAAGTAGTAATTCATATGTTAATGATTAATGTAGGGTTAACTATTTTTATATGTATGTATCTCTGTATCTATGCAGTGGGTGATGTAATTGTGGATGTTCAGCTATGGGAGTTCCCGTCTCGTCGAGTAACGAATAACAGATGCGCGCAACTTTTCTTGTCGTTGTTGGGCGCCGAGTTTAAACCTTAAACAGAATAATGATGAATATACAATTCTTTCCGTAACCTAGTTGTGAAATATTTGCTAATGAAGCTGCTAGAACCCAAATATGTAAGATTAACAGTCTAAAAGGCCTAAATAATGTCATTTGTGAGGATTTGAAGGTCCCGTTTGTCTTGGCCGTCACTAGATGGCATGAGCTGCTCTCAGATTCAAAGTGAGATAGTGATAGAATCAGTATCTAAATTAAGTAAGGAATAAACCCCAAATTTTCCCCAATTCAGTCAAAAGTCTTGGCGTCATGGGTGCACTGCTAAATAAATTGTAAAGAGAATTGACACCCACCATATTTCAAAAACACCACCTCATATGATTTAGCAGTGGCGTCGCTAGCGAGCTCACTCGAGCCCCAGACGTCGTATATAATGGACGTTTGTTCAGGTGAGCCGTCCACATTTCTTCTTCCTCCCCCTCTTTTTCTTTGTTTAATCCTTACTTGTCATGGACTATATGAAGTAATATTGTTGAAAGTTTAACGTAGAGACTCGAGCCCCAGACGTCGTATCTAATGGACGTTTGTTCAGTCCACAGACACCGGCGACGTCAGTGTGCGCATGAGGTTTTCCCATAGTATTGTCCAATGACTTGAGCATACACACATTACACTATCCATGAATTATTTTATAAACCAAATGTAATTGTAACAGTATTATTGATCTATCAAGTGAATTTTATTTTGTAAATAAGAAATGGAAATTTGAAAGTGATGTAATCTGGTAACGGAAGAGCAAAATTCAAAACCATTAACCGTTTTCTTTCTTGTAACGTTTAAGTATTTGGGTAGTGTGATGAGTAAGGATGGAGGTTTGGAGGGTGAAGTGCTTGAAAGGGTACAGCAGGGAAGAAAGGTTGCTGGTTCCTTGAAAGCAGTGATAAGAAACAGGGAAGTGAGCATGGAAGTAAAAAAGTTACTACATGACAGTATTGTGATACCAACTCTAACGTACGGAAGTGAAGCTTGGACGTTGTTGGAAGGACACAAGTCAAGAGTGAGAGCAGTGGAAATGAGTTATTTAAGAGGAGCTTGTGGAGTCACGTGGAGAGACAGGCTGACGAATGAGGATATAAAGGAGCGTTGTGGTGTTGATGTGGATGTGATAGGAAGCGTTGTGAGGAACACACTGAGGTGGTTTGGCCATGTGGAGAGGATGGAGGGTGAAAGACTGACGAAGAGAGTGTATGTGAGTGAGGTGGAGGGTGGAAGAGGGAGGGGGAGACCGAGGATGAGATGGAGGGATGGGGTGGAGAGGTATATGAGAGAGGGGGGTGTGAGTTGGGAGCAGGGTAGTGAAATGGCGGGGGACAGGGCGACTTGGAGGCGATTTGTTTGTGGCCACCCCAAACGGGATTGAGGCGTCTGGCAATAGATAGATAGATAGAACTAAGGTTAGGAAGTTAGGAGCGTGGAAGGGAACTTAGTGACTGTGAGCAATGATGTAATTCTGAAATGAACCTCGAGGCTAGACAAGCCCGAGTGATTATGTATTCTTAGTGATTACACAATATTTGAATAGTACCTCGAGGCTAAACAAGCCCGAGTGATTATGTTTTTTTTTTAGTGATTATATAGCAATGATGATTATGAACTGTAAATAGTCCTGAAGTGATATTGAATTCTAGAGAATTACATGATGAGAGTATATTATATAGATGAAAATGAACACGAGTAATCGTTCTTATTGGTTCGAGGCTATGTCAGCCCGAAAAGATAACCCATGCTCGTAAAAAGGTCCCTGTCTTGAGGCTATTGTCGAGCCCAAGAGTAACTGACAAAAAGAAAATATGATGCAATGACTTCATACATTGCTTGTATCAAATTGTTTCGCCTGGTAATAAAGTTGGAGGAATGATCATCCAAAACCCCGGTAACATGTACAATCTTCTCTCATACTAAAAAGGGTCATGTAATTAAAAATGTTTTGTGGAAACTAGCATCAAGTTATTAAAGTAAAGTATATATCTTTTCTTATTATCTTAGTGTACCTTATCAAGGGAATTAAGTCCTCAAGCCTAATTCACTCCCCTTCCAATTCAAGATTCCTTCGCTGAGGGAACGACGACCACCTGTGGTACTGATTAAATCTAAGCTCGGCCAAAAATTACAAACGCTACCACAATTCTATTGTTTTTTTTCTTAAATATTTACCATCTACTATACTAAGTCGAGTACCACCTGTATTATCCATGGATGACTTGATCAGTGCCAACAACAGGTAAGAATATAAATCACTAGCATTACACTGGATGAAGAATAACGGTGGGGATAGTAAATTCTTACCGTTACACTGGTGTCAACCGGTGGCATAACCTTTCCAGTATTACACAGGATGGGGGGGTGGAGATGCTAGCTGGAGCTGCGTATCTTCAGAGGGGGAGAGGAAAGGAGAGGGAGAAGAGGTGGACGAGAGGGGGAGAGTAGGGGAGAGCGGAAAGGGAGATGGGGGAGTCGAAAGAGCGAAAGGGAGGGGGAGGGGAAAGAGGAGAGGGGAAGACGAGAGGGAGAAGGAGAAGGAAAGAGGGAGAAGCGGTAGGGGAGAGAGAGGAAGGTTAGGAAAGAGTGGGAAGGGGTAGGGGAGAGGGAGTAGGTAAACCTTGGAGCCCCAGGTGGCGCTGTCAGTATAAGGTAAACCAGGTGTTGGTTTTGGTCGTTTGGTTGCGAAGGAAAAAAAATGCGTAAGATGTTTTGAAAATTTTGAAGACTTGGGAAGACTAGAAATACAAAAGAACATAGTGAGGTCAATGAAAGATGGTAAGTCCTTTACGAGATAAAAGTTTGGGAAATGAAGAGTATGGTTCTTAAAAACTGTTAGCAGAAATGTCACTGTGATGTAAAAAATTCCTTGAAAAAAAGAAAAAAAAAATGCTGTCAGAATTTACCGCAGGATTTCAGTAATGTCTTGAAAGATTATAAGGTTCTTGCAAGATTTTGATATGTTTGGAATACTGGTAATGGTGTTCTAAAAAAGAACATTGATAATTCAAAAACCGAGCTGAGTGATAAAAGATTTTTTTGCCATTTTTTTCCCCGATTCTGAATGAAATTTTAAAGGATTTGTATGATTGTAAATTTGTAATAAGATTTTTATCCTCCATCTAACAAAGTGAAAAGGGTGCGAAAGGGTGAGTCTGGGAAGGAAGAGCGAGTAAAAGTAGAGGATGGAAGGATGCTAATTGAGATGGATGCAGTAAGGAAGAGATGGGGAGAGTTTTTTGAAAGACTGTTAAATGTAGAGGAGGAAAGGGTGACTGAGATTGTGCCGGATGGAAGGGTGCAAGGAATAAATATGTTGGGAGAGTTGAATGACTCTTTGATCACGAAGGAGGAAGTGGAGAAGGCAGTAAAGGAGATGAAAACAGGGAAAGCTGCAGGTATGGATGGGTGTGCTGTGGAATGCCTGAAGGGTGGTGGAGTGACTATTGTTGACTGGTTAGTAAGATTGTTGAATGTGTACTTTGTGAAAGGTTTGGTGCCAGTTGACTGGGCAAGTGCTTGTGTCGTCCCGTTGTATAAAGGCAAGGGTGATAAGTATGAATGTTCTAGCTTTAGGGGTATAAGTCTGTTGAGTGTTGTAGGTAAGGTTTATGGTAGAGTGTTAATTATGAGAGTTAGAGAGGGTACAGAGGGAGTGATTTGTGATGAGCAGTGTGGCTTTAGGAGAGGAAGGGGATGCGTGGATCAGGTGTTTGCTGTGAGACATGTGTGTGAAAAGTATTTAGCGAAAGGCAAGGATGTGTTTTGGGCATTCATGGATTTAGAGAAAGCGTATGATGGAATTGATAGGGAGGCTTTGTGGACTGTTTTAAGATTGTATGGACTTGATGGTAGGAACTAAAAGGGGTGAAAAGTTTTTATGTAAATAGTAGAGCGTGTGTAAGAGTGGGAAATACTCTGAGTGATTGGTTTCCTGCGAGAGTGGGGCTGTGACAGGGATGTGTGATGTCACCTTGGTTGTTTAATATTTATATGGATGGTGTTGTACGGGAGGTGAATGCAAGAGTTATAAGTGGAGGTCTGAGTCTGGTGAATGTTGATGGTGGAGAGTGGAATCTGAAGCAGCTGCTGTTTGCAGATGATACAGCACTGGTGGCTGATTCAGAGGAGAGATTGAGACAGTTGGTAGAGGAGTTTGGAAGGGTGTGTGAAAGGAGGAAATTGAAAGTAAGCGAGAATAAGAGTAAAGTGATGAAGTGTACGAGGTTGGTAGCTGGTAGGGGGATGAATATAGTTTTGAATGGCGAGTTGCTTCAGGAGGTAGTGTTTTAAATATTTAGGGTCACATGTTGCTGTGGATGGAAGAATAGATGCAGAAGTAAAGTTTAGAATGAATGAAGTGGGAAAGGTGCTGGGAGGAATGAAAAAAGTGTTTAGATGTCGTTCGCTTAGAATGGATGTAAAGAGAAGGCTGTATGAGGGTGTTGTGATACCGACTGCGTTATATGGGGCTGAAACATGGAATATGGGTGTAGCAGAGAGGAAAATTGTGATGTAATGGAGATGAGGTGTCAGAGGAGTATGTGTGGAGGGATGCGTATGGATCGAGTGCGAAATGATGAAGTGCAAAGGAGAACTGGAGTTCTTTGGCAGATGGCTGGTAGAGTTGAGCAGAGGGTGTTGCGATGGTCCGGGCATATGGAGAGAATAGATAATGAGTGGTTTGTGAAAAAGATAACTAGATCTGATGTGAGAGGTGTAAGGCTGAGAGGAAGACCACGAATAGGATGGATGGACAGTGTGAAGAGAGCGCTGGATGCGAGTGGGATGTCTGTTGAGCACGGAAGAGTGGCTGTGCATGATAGAAA